>NW_028324444.1:0-66636 GCF_052110815.1 Crocodylus siamensis | reverse complement strand
CCACCCCTGATGCACACCCTATGCCCAGGATGGACACTTTGCTTGATCGCCTGGGCCCAGCCAAGGTTATCTCTACTCTCGATCTGTCCAAGGGATTCTGGCAAATGGCACTGGATCCGGATGCCATAGCCAAGTCCGCCTTTACCACCCCTGTGGGACTATAGGAGTTTACGGTTTTACCTTTCGGTATGCGCAACTCTCCGGCATCCTTTCAAAGACTGATTAATAACCTGCTACAAGGATGTGAGCGGTTTGCCGTGGCGTGCATCGTTGACATCGCCATCTTCAGTCAGGACTTTGAATCGCACCTGATTCATCTGACCACCGTGTTACGCAAGATCAAGCCAGCCGGTCTTACGGTGAAAGCCAAAAAGTGCCAGTGGGCACTATCCAAAGTCGTATATTTGGGACATCGTGTGGGTGGAGGTCATATTGCTTCCTTGTGGGACAAGATTGAGGCTATTAAAGACTGGCCACCTCCACAAACCAAGAAGCAAGTCAGAGCTTTCCTTGGCCTGGCTGGATATTACAGACGGTTTGTCCCGGGATTTGGAGCGACGGCAGCTCCCCTACACGAGCTGACCGAGAAGGGCAGCCCTGATCCAGTGGTCTGGAAGCCGGGGTGCCGAGAAGCATTCGACACCCTAAAGGCTGCCCTGGTCAAACAACTGATCCTGATGGCACCGCTCTTTGATAAACCCTTCTACGTCGCCACGGACGCCTCCGACTCAGGCCCAGGGGCCGTACTCTTACAAGAGCACCAAGAGATGAGGCACCCCGTGGCGTACCTCAGCCGGAAGTTAATCCCTCGGGAGCAGAACCTGTCTCCCTGAGCTGCCTACAGTCCTGAGGGAGGGGGGAACCTGCTCCCTCTGCCTACGTGACTGGTATCAGCTACCTGGGTGAGGGGCATCTACCTGGTGGGCTGGAGTCTGCCCGGCAACTGGTGAAGTATTTCAAATTGGTTGGCCGACAGCCAGCCGGGGCTGGCCTCCACTGGACCAGGTGAACGAGGTCACAGGGGCTATATAAGTTAAGACTAGCCAGGAGCAGGGGGCAGCAGCCATGCGGGGGACTCAGACTCAGAGAGGAGCTTCACCATCTGAAAGTGGCTCTCTCCCCAATAGCTCATGAGTGAGGAATGGCCTTTGGAAGATGCTTGTGAGTAAGCTACCTCGAGATCTGATTAGATATCTAGCTGGCAGTAACTCAGATGGTGATCAAAAGGCTACCTCAGCCAGACTGTTTGCTCTTTAGGATTTCTAAGATATTGCTCAATCCTGTATCCTAGTTTCCCCTATCCCTTGTAATCAATACAGTTCTCCTTTTGGACTGGTGTGGGGGATTTATTGAGGGCTGGGTCCAAATTATGCCTAAGAGACCCCTGAGGTCTGCGGACTAAGGGAGACTTTACTTTTTTCCCCTTGACTTGGGGAAGTGCCCAAGTGCCTGTACTGGGTCGAGTACATGGTGGACTTTAAGCCTGTATTTCCCTGAGGACACAGGGCCGAGACAGTCCCTTGTCGGGGTGGTGGCATCTACGTTACCCCCAGACTAGCGAGTGTGCTCCGGGAGAGGGGTCGGCCGAGCATAAGGCGCCCCTAGGGAGGCATTCGGAGCCTGGAAGGTGGTGGGGCGCAGGGAGGTGGGCGGCTCAACGCAGGAGCGCCCCTTACTGGCCCGCCACATCCTTCGCGCGCGTGTCCGGGCAGAGTACCACTGGGCAGTAGCTGCCAGCGAGCTCTGCAAGTTTGTGAGCCGGTGGGCGCTGTCTGGGGTGCTGTGCTCGGTGTCCCCCCCGGTGCATGTGCACGCCCTGTTTTCTCTTTTGTTGTCCCCCGTAATTTATTGGTGTTTTTAAGGCACTGGTCACCCAACCTAGGGTGGCCCCAGCATGCGGTTTTTAGCGTTTTAACCTTTTAACCACGAAGACCACCGAGCGCCAGATGCCAAGAAGACTCCTTCGACCCCTTTTTACTCTGTTGATGTTTTACAGCACCGGTCGCCCAATGCAGCGGTGGCCAGCTTTTCTTCATCCTCGGCTGAGGACGCCGCATCTGGACCTTCTCTGGGCTCCCGCACAGGGTATAGAGGACTTTGAGCAATGCCGGCCACCATCCAGTGGCGGCCCATAGATCCTGGCGGTCCAGACCGCGATGCTGCGGACATCAAATAGTCCCAATATACAGTCATTGAGGATCTCATGCCAAGCATCTATTAAACGATTTTGTTTGGGAAGGTCCCTTCCAGCCCCTAAACTATGAAACTCTGAGCATATTTAGGTATGTCTCCTGCTGCATAATCACCCAGGGCCGCTTAATGATCTACAAAGCTCCTTCTGGACAACTCTCGTAGAAATGTGAAAAGGCTGGGGGCTGCCAAGGGTGGAGTTGGGGAGGTAGCTTGTTTCAGACAGCTACATCTGACACAATGCTAACACAAATATCCATGAAAAGAAGTCAGCCCTCAGGTGAGGCTGAAGGGAACAGTCTGAACATTTCCCACTTACGGGAGACAATCCCAGGCGCTAATCAAAGCCACCCAGAGAAAGAGAGACGTGGAAAAAAGAAAAGTTCTAAAATAAAATTTAAAAAAATAGAACAAATAATTACAACCTATGTCTTCCTTCCTTTCTGAAGGTGTAATAGGGAGAATACAAATGCACCTACCAGCAAGGGAGATCTTGCATCCAGCTGCCAGCAAGGTAGCATTATGGATTGTTGACTTCACGGGAAACAATGGGCCTCTCTGTCTGCCTGTTCTCTCTGCTCAAGTGCAGCAGACAGGGCTCTTGGAGCTAGTGAAGTGTCGAGGACACCATAATGATGCTTTTTTGGATGCGGTATGCACTGGATGATATTATATGCATGGGAGCTGATTACACTCCACTGGATCTCTCTGCCTTGGCTAGTAAACCTTTAATTGCTTTTGTGACATACAATGGTCATTAAAAGGGGGTTGGGATACAGCCAAAGCCAGAACAAACTCGCCACAGAGAAGATCCTCCCTTGTCCCTGCCAACTCACAGGGTCCCTTTTCTTTCTGTGGCTGTTCGTTGTTCCTTCTCCCCAGACAGATCTTTTCCCCACAACCACTAGGACCAGGGTGACTCCCTGGCCCTCGACACAAGCCTATATACTCAGAAACTCCACCTACTTCTGGTCACCATTAACCAGTCCATAGGCTTGCCTTTTTGCAGGCTCACTTCTGCGTGGCCAGCTGCTTCCACTCAAGCTCCCTCTGCCTGTCTTGCAGCCACACTAGGCCTTCTGCAAGCTGCCTCTCTGCTCAGACTTGCAGCCCTCAGTTTTGCTTCATGGCCAGTCTCTCTAGCAGGGGTAAGTTGCCTGTCTGATAGAAGCAGCCTGCTGAAGCTGCTATTTACCTTTACTGCCTGGACCACGGACCTCATAGGTAGGTGGCCTGAAGCTCTTCTGTAGGCGTGGAGCTACTACTTTTCCTTCCTGGCTGCTCACTTCTCTCTTCTGGCCCCCTGTCACTGGCTGTCCCTCTCTCAGAGTGGCAGGGCATCGGCCCTCAGTTACATTCCCCGAGGTCCTTTTCTGCAGTACTGGAGCTTAGTTCATCATTCCCTAGCCTCTATTTGTACATGTGATTGCTCCATACCAAGTGCAAGGACCTTGCACTTCTCCTTATTGAACTGCATTTGATTCATTTTGGACTATGTCTCCGAGTTTGTATAGGTTATTTATCAAAGGTGGCTTCAGTTCCACCCAACTAGGTGCCATCTGCACATGGGCAGAGTGGGCACTCAGTCCCATCTTCCACCTCATTAATAAGGCTATCAAAGAATATCAGACCCCGGACAGACCTCTGGGGGAAACCAGCTTAGCACCTCATCCCAACTAGACGTCCCAACCCACTAACGGCCGATTATTCTTTGAATATGACTATACAGCCAGTTCTCTATCTGCTCTGCAGTATTACCATCGAGACAGTATTACCTTAGCTTCCTCATGAGAATGTCATGGGAGACAGTTTCAAAAGTTTTCATGGAGACCCCAGCAGCACCGGGACCATGCTAGTATAGGGCCAGAATTTGCATGGAGACCATCCCCTACAGCACTGGCAAGGTGTGTAGCAGGGCAGAGAGCTGGTCTGGGGCTGGGATCTTGCAGGAGTGAAAGCACGGTGTCAGGGCACAGCTGTAATACACTGCTGGCATGCCCCAGGCAGGGGTGTGCAGGCAACAGACTGGCTCTGCCCTAGCTCTGAACCATGCTGTCATCACTGCAAGATCCCAACCCTGGCCCTGAAGCAGTTCCCACCCAGGTGCGTGCCCTGCCAGCATTGCTGGGGCTGGTCCCTACGGAAACCCTGGCCCCATGCTGTCACGGCCTCAGCGCTGCTTCAGGGAAACCGGATGCAATGATGCGGGCAGGAACTGCTGGGAAATGGAGTCCGGCCACTGGCCAGATCCACCAATTTGCCCACCCCAGCTCTAGATGGAGAGAAGCGAAACAGGAGACACATACATCCCAGCAGGGACATATTTCTGGGTCTTTCACATCAGAGCTGGGAGCCCTGAGCACCAAAGCCGTCTTTCTGCTGACATGCTGGCCCTGCTCTTTGTCGTCTTTCCTGGGGCCTTGGCATGAACCCCAACTCCAAGTGGAGAAAGAGTTTTCCTTTGGGAGTTTCTTGAACTATGTACCTGACCACAATGGCAATAAAACAGTCATAGATCATTTGTACACAGCTGGACCTTGAAATCCTGAGCTAAAAACACCAGATTTCTCCTGATGGCTGCCGCAGCCATGTTTTCCACAAAGGTAGATGATGTTTGCATCTTTCTTTCTTTGCAGGTCAGGAGTTTGTATTTGAAGCATGAAGAGGAAATCAACAACAACACTTATTAGAAAATAAAATGTGATATTAAATTTATTATTTTAAGCTGCACTTAACTCCTGGACCCTGATTCTTCTTGGTGCCTTGGGTCCATTGCCTCTCCCGGCACGGCCTTCGAAGGATTGTCCCTTCGGGGGGAGCGCTCAGGCAGCTGCTAATACAACAGATGCCGCGATGGTCTGACTTTGCCCCAGCACCTCAGAGGAAGGCGAAAACCCCCCAGATGATACTCCCATGGAGGAGGGGGGGGAAAATTCCTTCCTGGCCCCAAATGGCGACCGGCAAAAGCCCTGAGGCAGGGGTCACAAAATGCCACCCGCATGACACGAGTGTCCTCCGTTAGGCAACCTGGGGACCACAAAGGCACGGTGTCTGTTGTTTTGTGAGCCTTGGCGTGGCAGGGCTGACGGCTGAAGTTGTCGAACCCTTCACCCACGAGGGGCTTCTCAGGCTGCGTCCTTGGGGACAAGCTGAAGTCTCTGGGGAGGACAGCCGCCAGCGGGCGGCTCTGCTCGGTCGGTGACTTGTGCGGTGGCTTCGGCACTGTTGCAGGATGTCTCCACAGCTGCCAGGCTCCCGGTGAGGGGCTAGATGTCCTCATCGCTCATGGAGGGGCTGTCGTGCTCCCGATGGTTAGGAGCGCTCTCTGCGCAGGGAGAAAAGGCAGCAAATGTTAAATAGGGGCCGGGCTGCACTGACACAAGGCCCTGCTCCAAGGAAATGGGGACTGAAAGCTTGCCCAGGACACGGAGACAAGACTATTTCAACGAAGGACAACAAAATAGTCTGCCCTTAGCTCTCGGCATGGATGCAGCTGAACACCTTGAGGCATCACAGCCCAACTGGACTGGAGCTGAGCTAGAAGCGCGGCATGGAAAACCACAGCCGTGGAAAGGTCGACAGGTGGAGGCGCGGGGAAACAGGGTCCAGCCTGTCCTGGGCTTGTTTAGTGACTTGGGGGAGCTCCTTTGAGAGAGAGGGCGACACCTGCACCATGCAGGTCCATGCACAGCCCCGGGGAGGCAGGAGAGTTGTGCAGGGGCAGCAGGGCACGAGGCAAAGGATCCTGGCAGTGCGGGAGGGAAGGGGACGGCCCGCAGAGGATGGACACTGGGACAGGACTCGCCGGGGCAGAGCGGACAATTCACCACACGGCAGGGAGCAGGGTTGGGTTGGTGCTGCGAGCCTCCCCCGTCTCCCCACAAGCCCCGGCTCCCCAGAGGCCCAGCGCACAGCAGAGTACCTGCAGGAGGAGCTGGGGGCTGCTGGAGAGAGGAGAGGGGGCCGGAGGAGCAGGCCAGCAGGCTGTGTCCTTGCAGCTCCTTGGGCGGCTCATGGCAGCACTTCATGAGGACCAGCTTCCTCACGATCCTGCCGGGGACGTCTTCCTCCTGCAGGGGCACAAGAGCCAGTCAGAGCCTCTGCTGCGCACGTGGAGGACGGGGATGGTGGCACAGGCCATGGCCCCAGGACCCAACCTCCACGACAGACTCTTCTCGCACCCGCAAGAGACGCCAGCCCGGTTCCCAGCCCATGGCAGCCGGGGCTGCTGCCCCTCTCCCCACACACCGCCCTGGCACCGCCTCACCATGCGCCCACGTGGGGAAGCCGAGACCCCGCTCCAGCCTCCCCCCAGCCCCAGCCAGCGCTTAGCCCACGGGGCAGGGACTGGGCTACAACCAAAGGGAGGTGGCAGCAGCCCACTGAAATGGGGGCAGGTTCCTGCAGGGACTTTTGTGCTAGAGTCGTGGGGGAGGCAGGGGGTGGCAGCCGGGGGTAACACGGCAGATGGCCAGGGCCGACTGGCTGAACAATGTGCTCTCCCTAGGGCAAGCACAGACCCAGGGGCAGCAGGGAAAATGCCCCCCAGCCTGTGATCCCAGCGCCCAGCCTTTTCCTCTCTGCAGCCGAATCCATCTTCAGCCTGCCGCCTGCGATTGGGCTGGCTCTGAGGAGGCGGAGGGGCAGGCCCATGGGCACGTCTGGGCCTAGGAGCAAGCTTCAGCCTCTGCTGGCAAGACCTGGGGGTCACCGAATCTTGGGCTTTATATACATAGCTCACGGATTCAGTTCACGTATATGGTGCGAATCAACCCCGTCCTATGCTAGAGCTCACACTCCCGTGGCTAATGACCTCTCTCCGCTCCTTGCGATGGGCGAGAGCGACAAGACGTGGCACAGAGGCGAGGGGCCCTTTCCCAGTCCCCTGCAATGGAGGCGGCTGCTAACCTTGTCCCCGATCAGGAGGCTGGTCTCCCCCAGGATGGCATAGAGGAAGACCAGCGCAGCTGTTTTCACGTGCATCCGCCCATGATGAATTTCCAGAATGGTCCGCTGCAGGAACGATCTCTTTTGTTCCCGGGACAAGATCTTGCTCAGCACCTGAAAGCGAGAGGACGCAAGGCTTGGTGCATCTCGGAGCCAGGCTCCATCTCTGGGGCCTGGGACCATGTCGCTCTGCCGGCTTGCAAGGCTCTACCCCACCGCAGGAAGATCCCTGCGAGCTGGAGAGAAGCAGCAGGCCTTTCTCCAGAGCCCAGCACACGGCCAGAGCAAGCAGACACAGCCGCAGCCCTGCAGCTTGGCACGCACTGGGCGCAGCATCCTCACCTCTCCGACTCTCGCCAGGTCCCTGTAGCACTGGACCTGGCTCGGCTCCAGCTGGCACTCGCCGAACAGCTCCTCTGCCCCTCGCGTGTCTTGGCCTGTGACAAGCGGAGACAGGAGGCTCTGAGCTGCCGTCCTAGCTTGGGACCAGGGTTTGGGGGGTCACCGTTTGCATCATGGTCCAGCGCTCTGGACTGGTCTCCTTACCGCTCTGGTGCAGGAGGATTCGAGTGAGCCAGTATAAACTCTCCATGGCGTCGCAGCCGATGGTGTCCTCTGGGTCACTGATGGACAGACCCAGGCGCGCTGCCATGTCCCCCACCTCCGGCACATCAGGGGAGCCCTAAACAGAGGCAGAGGAGGCGGCAGTCCATGCCAGTCCTACCTTCCCAAATCTGCAGGTTCCCCAAGGCCATCTCCCTCTTTCCATCTCCCCCCACCCAGCATTACAAAGCAGGAGGGGGCCAGAGATCATAGCACCAGGGCATGAAATCCTTCTGTCCCCACAGGGACCTGGAGCCCGGGCACTGGGTCAGCACCCAGCATGATTCCCCATGCCTGCTGCTCTGGGGCCACAAAGGCCCCTGGACCGCGGGGGGTGGGGTAGGGGCAGTGCACCCGGGGCAGACCATGGAAAAGAGACCCCCAAAAGAGAGCCAGGGGGCACCGATGAGACAGGAGCAGAGCCCTGGAGTGAAGCTCGCTTCCCAGCTCTGACTCCTCTCTCCCAGGAGGGTCCTGGCAACGGCAGAGGGCAGGACACTGGGGTCGGGGTCACTGACCTCAAGCTGTGGGATTAGGAGGGCAGCGAAGGAGAGGAGGGTGGTGCCTGCCCTCATGCGCAGGGCTCGGTGCTGCGCATCCATCGCCTCCATCCCGAATGTGAATTGCTGCGGGAGGAAGACCTCAAGATCAGTGGGCACACGCCCCTGCTGTACAGACCAGCCGTGCCTGCCGCCTCCTTGGGGCCGAGGCTTGGAGCTGGCCCTTCATCCTCTGCCTTACAGCTCCAAAGGCATTGAGAGAGGCTCGTGCAGGTCACGGGGCTGCAGGCCGTCCCTCCCCGAGCCCAGCCCCTCTGTATCCTGCTCACCTCCCACAGGACATTCAGCCTGTCCAGGCTGGGGGCGCTGGACAGTAGGCACCACAGCAGGCCCTCCAGGTTGCCCACGTGCATCCTCTGCATGACCAGGAAGGGGAGGCAGAGCCCAGGGTCAGCGCCAGGCAGCTTGTGCCCGCACCTGCCAGGGGCTGGCTTGTGGGACAGGGCAGGGGCAGGGGGACCGACCAGGTTGCTGATGTCGTCGTGCTCTATGGCCCCGAAAGTCATGGAGGCTGCAGCTCGCAGGAGGCGCGACTGCAGGAAGGGGTCCAGGCACACGTGCAGGTCGCTGTCAGGAGAGAGCAGCCTGTGTGACACTGAGCTGTGCGGGGCAGGGCTGGCACTGGGCTTGGCAGGAAAGAGCCAGGGAACCTGGGCCTGAGCAGCGGGGATCCCCCTGGCCCATGGCACAGCTAGGCCAGTCGGGCAGAGGTCCTGCTACCTGAGGCACCAGATGGCAGCTATGATGTCTGGGATGACGTCTGCTACATCTCCCTCCCTGGAGACATCTTCCATCAGCTCCTGCGAGACCCAAAGGGAAGGGTGAGGTTGGGGCCCCACAGGCCGCAGCCCCGTCCCACACGGGAGACCCCCCAGGGCTGCAGGCGCAGGCACCACGATCCGCCCACCCCATTGGGGTGCCTCACACGTCCCCCTGCCACCCACCCCACTGGGCTGGTCCTCCCCCTCCCATGGCCACTCAGACATGTCACTCCAACCACCCCCTTGCTCCCTGATCACGCCCTCATCTGCCCTCCACACGCACGATTGCCCCCGGCCTCTCCCAGGGTTTCCCGTCTCTGCTGCCCCAGCCCAACGCCCGGGGCCCGGCGCGTCTGCCCTGCTCTCCCCGGTCCAGCTCCATCTCTCCCCTCCCCCCTGGCCTCAAGAACCTGTTTCCCCTCTCTTCCCCTCTCCCCGCAACGTCCCGTGCCACCTCCTACTCACCACGATCTTCTCGGGCATGGACGCTTTCCAGCCCTGCAGCTCCACAGCCTCGTGTCCCCTCTGCTGCACGGCTGCCTGCAGGGTGAGGAGCTCCTGCAGCAGGCGCTGCCCATGCGTCCTGCGCTGCGTCTGCCAGGAGCAGGACTGGGGTAAAGGGAGGCTCTGAGCCAGGGACCTCCCTGTCCTCCCCAAACCCGCTGTGGGTCTCAGGCCTCTTGGGACCCCCACGCTGCTGACATGAGTTTCCTCCTGGGCAGGCGCCGCAAGGAGCAGGGCAGTGTCTGTGCGGGAGGGGACCCAGGTGGGGCTTCACAAAGGCACCTACCCCGAGCACTGCCCGCGGGTGAGCGTCTCCGCTTGTCAGCTCTGGGGCAGCGGGATGGGCTCCCCCAGGGAGGGAACAGAGGACTGGGAGGGTTTCCTACCTTCCCGCGGTCCTGGAGGTGCTGGGTGACACTAAGCACAGCTCCCTCCGGGGTCCCCTGATCTTCCTGCTCCTGGTGTTCCTCATCCGGCACCTCCTCCATGGCCATATGGGGAATCACTGCAGTGGGAAGGAAAGTGGGAGGTTGAGTCCTTTGTCCCTCAGGGTAAGAAATGTGAGGTGTGGGGGGCAGAGATGGGGTCGTGCTCCCTTCGCCAGCTAAGAGCAGACCGGACTGTCCCTGCTGCCCTGGGAGGTCGCTGTCCCCCCACAAGTTACTCTGCCTCCCCCTTCACCCACCCCCACCATGGCCACCCCGCGCACGGGGACCTGGAGGTCGTGTAGCTCAGCTCCCTCGCCTTGGCCAGGATCCCCCTGTCCAGCCCTGCGCGGGATCTGACTTTGCCCCCGGGGCGAATGGCCCTGAGACTTGGTGGCCCCAGCGCATCTCCTCACCGGTGCGGCTGGCGCCGGAGGCCGGGGGGCTCGCGGACCCCAGGGAGCCGTGCGAGTGCACGGAGGAGGAGCTGCAGCTCAGGCTGGGGCTGAAGCAAGACAGGCTCAGCTCCTGCCCCAGGGAGGCTGGGCCCTCCTCCGCGCCTCCGCAGGGGGCTGCCTCTGCGTGGGGGGCTGCAGGGCCAGGCTCCAGGCTGCTCGAGGCACTGCGCAGGAGGCTGCACGGCTCTTCCGCCCGGGGCTCCACTCCTCCGGGCTCCTGCCTGCACAGGCGCACCCAGGGCCACCTCCACTTGCACCTCGAGGTGGTGGCCTGCTTCATAAGCTTTCCTTGGGTGCCGGGACGTGCTGGTTTTTTCCGCCAGTATATGGGGCACAGCCACGTCCTCGCCTGGATGGGCCCCTCCTCTTCATGGCTGGCCGGGCCCAGATGTTCCTGCCCAGGCCCCCTGCTCTGATCTTCTGCCACGAAGCCCACCTTGGCGGTCCTCCTCCTCAGCACCCGCCTCAGCCTGTCCATCCTGGCACCGAGCAGCAGCAGTCATCAGCTGGGCTTCAAGGCACCCCCTCTACCCCCGTCTGCCCCCCGCCCCTCCTGCTCTGCAGCAGACAGGCAGGTGTCCCCTGCATTTCCCCCATGCCGCCAGCATCCTTCTCACTGGGGATCCTGGGCAGGAAAAGGCCTGGGCTCAGGGGGAATGACCGGCAGGGAGCTGGTTTGGACACAGCTCCCGCCCCTGACTTCCGGCTCCATGCAACTGGCTGTGGGCTGAAGCCCCCGGGAGTGCCAGGCTGAGGAGGGCAGGGGCCCCTTCTCTGGCACCTGTGATGCCCATCAGCGCCACAGCTTTGGGCTCCCTGCCCACTCCGGCTGGGCGGCACTGGCTGAAGTGGGAGGGCTGGGAGCTTGTGTACCTGGGGATGTTTCCAACCCCGTGGAGCCGGTGTGAAGGAGCATGAGGGCCGCAGTGGCCACCTTGGAGCGGGGTGGATTTTCCTCCCCTTTCTGCAGTGCCCTGCACAGACCTGGGGGCCCCCGCAGCACTGCTGCCCCTCACCTGCGCGGGGGGCTGGAGCGCTGCTGGGCGGGTGCTGAAAGGCCCTCGGGACGCCGCGCACTCCTCCCTCCGCTCCGGTGCTGGGGCCTCCTGCCTCGCCTCTGGGGAACGTCCCTCGCCGCCTGGGGCCGCGGTCGCTGACTTCACGAGGCGATGACGCCTACCCCTGAAAGGGACTAGAGCATCCTCTTTGAAGCTATCTTCTGGTGTAGTCTCTTCCCCTCTAACACATCTGCGCCTCTCCTCCCGCCCTCCCTTTCCCCTCTATTTTCTTGTGCACTCCAGGAGTCCTGTCCCCCCACACCTTCCCTTTCAGGCCCTTCTCTGCCATTAAAGAAACTCTGGCCGCCCTCCGGCACATTTTTTCCACCTCAGGACTGCTATTGCCTTCTCCCTGGACCTCGTCTCCATGTCTTTCATGAGCCAGGAGGGACCGACTGCCCTGCTCTGCACCAACAGAAACCGTGGCGCTCACTATAATGTAAGAGGAACCAGTGGTTTAATCCAAAGTGGCTGTGCACCGCAGTCCCGCCATCCTGGCACGGACGGCAGCCCGGGCCCGGGACTGGTTTTGAGGCCCTGCGACACCCGTGCAGGAAAAGATGGTCTGAGGAGGCAATAAATGACACGCGAGGTTAAAGTGCAAACATTTCTGATCACGGCCTTGGCCGGGGGTGTCCTGCAGAGCCTGCCCAGCTCCTGCCTCCTACACACAGGGTTGGCAGGGAGCATCATCGGCCCCTGGCTCCAAAGGCAGGCGCTTGTTGGCTCCGTCTCCATTCTGGACTTTTTTCCGAACGCAGCCACAAGCCTGGAAGCAGAAGAGCCCCTCGCTCCCCTCCCACATCTCCCGGTGCCGGTGCCTCCGGCAGCATGGCCTAAGGACCTCATCCTTACCTGCTCACTCGGGGGTGGCAGATCAAGAGCGAAATCCTCCCCGACCCTGGTTCTCCCGTCGCTCTTCAAACGGCGTGCCTCAACCACTGAAGGAACGAAGATGGAAATGTAAAATTGCAGGAAATACTTGTGCCCCTGGGCTGTGATTTCAAGAACAAAATGAATCCTCAGGCCTTGGAAGTGATCCGGGTTTGTGCCTCAGTGCTGTGCTTCTTGAAAAGAGGTGAGACCCCACATCTAGGGGCCTGCGGCGCAGCTGCTGCGCCGGGCATGGCTCCGTTTCCTCGCTCCGGGCTTTCCACAGGGACAAACCACCCGCGAGAGAAAGGCAGTGACCAGGTGCCGGCTCCTGGCTCGTCACCACCTGCAGGATCGGGCACCGCTGCCCTTCCCGGTCCCATCGCCGGTGGGGCTGGTGCACCTCTCGCCCCGTCAGGCCGCGGCCCCCAGGGACACCTCGTGCAGGGGCAGGAGGGCGCCGGCCCCCGACTCTGTCACATCTGGATCTGAGAGCCCTGGGGGCAAGCAGCCTCGCCTCGACACCCGCGTTGCCCTCGGGCAGGGGCACAAGAGGGGCAGCGCTCTCTGCACCAGGCGTACCCGTCTCTGCAGACCCGGGCGCCCGGCAGCACCGCTCCGGCCTCCGCCGCCAACTGCCTGGAATCCCGCGGCGCCGCGATGATGCGAACGCTGCCACGGCAACGCCTGGCAACTGGCTCCATCGCCCCCCCCACCCCCCCGCACCCAGCGCCGCAGCCCCCCAAACCTCACCCCGCGTCCGGCCTGGAGAGCTGCGCTGCCCCAACCCCACGGGAAAGAGAAACGCTTCCACCCCCAATGTCTGACCCCATGGCTGAGAGCCCTCCTGCCCCAGCCGCCACGGGGGGGCCCCAAGGTCCATCGCTTTCACTGGTATCACCGACTGCCCGACTCGCCTCTGCCCGAAACATAGCGCTGAGGCTCCTATCAGAAAGGCAGCTCCAGCCCTGCCCCTTCCCTAACCCGAATCCGAACCCGAAACGGAGCCGGAACAGCCCAAAGCCAAACCGCAGGAAGGGCCCACGAGCAGCCTGACCACAGGCGTTACCTTGAAGTGCCTAAAAACCCACCGTCCTTAGTTGAATCAGGAGATCCTTCGCTGCCTCAGTCCGTGCTGGAGTCAGGGGAAGCGTCAAAGCCTCACGCCTGCCCCCGCCGCTGGGAGTCCTCCCGCCCACAGCCCTGGATGGGTGGTCCCCGGGGCCATCCCGCTCACCACGAACGTGGGCTGCCCGAACCATCGCCCTGACAGCCCTGCCACCCCGACGGCACAGGCGGCTCTAGTCCTTGCCTCTTCTCTCCTGCGACCCGTAGCCCAGCTCAGGCTGCTGACGTCCTAAGTGTTACCACTGCGTAGACAATAAAACGGCTTTAGCCTGGGGACGGGGAGCAATCCTGGGCCAGCACCGTGGAGCTGAAGATGGGCAGCAAACTGTTGGAGAAGCAGGGCCTGTTAGCTACCCCCTAAGTGACATGCTGGGCTCACAGAGAAAGGCTACCGGAGCAAGCCTCCTGGTATGTGAGAGCCCGATCTCTTGCCCCAGTGAGTCTTGAGCCAGGCCCTCGAGTGTTCACCGTCCACCCTCTGAGCCCATGCCAGCCCCTTGTGTCAGCAGAGGAGCCGAGCATGAACAAGCCCCACAGACTGGAGCACAGGGCACCTGCCACCAAATGCCACCCCAATGCTGGCAGCTCTCCTAGCCCAAGGGCAGCTGGGGACCCTGGGGGTCCGGGTTGCTCCCTGTGCGCCTGGACTGCCCTCCCACACCAGCCCCAAAATACATCTCTGGCAGTCCAACCAACTCGAAGCAGGAAGTCACCTCGAGCCCTTTCCTGTTCCCTTATGCAAACCCTGACCCTGACCCTAAGCACAGCTCAGCCTGCTCCAGCAGCACAGCCCGCACAGCCTGGCTACTGGCTTGGAGGGCCCCAAACCCCACGGCCAGCCCCAGCTTCAAGTTTCCTTGCTGGCAAAACACCTCCTGGATCCAGCTGGCGGGGGGTCCTCAGGGTCGCTCCAGCAGAGTAGGAGCATGGAGAAGGTGACCCATTGCTCTCCGACGTACAATGCTAATAGGGCCTCCGACTCCTGCCAGGCAGGCAGGCAGGCAGTTCCACACTTGCCTGCTCTCAGTTACTACCCAGAAGCCCAGGCCCAGCCCCAGCCCCAGGTCAGGCTGCTGCAGCAGCTTCAGGCAGCAGCCCCGAGCAAGCTGATCTCCCCCATACTTGCAGGTTTTTCTGCACATCGGGATGGTTCTTTCCTGCGCCCTCAGTTGGGTTTCTTTCACATACAACCATCTGCCCTGGACTCCTCTCCCCTCGCGTGGGATCCTGCCCACCCGTTCTCTCGGCCAGTCCAAGTCTGCTTGTCTCAAGTCCAGGTCTGTGCTCTGCTGCTCTCCTCCCTCCCTGTCCTCAGGATCCACAGCTCCATCATCTCGTGCTCAACGCTACCCAACTTGCTACATCCACTCCTGCCTTCGCCACCGGTTCTTACCTGTGTGTGAGCAGCAGGTCAGAGCAGCACGGTCCCAGGTTGGCTGCTCCAGCACTTGCACCGGGAAGTTGTCCTCAGCACTCTGCAAAATCTTCCTGGCTGGCCTGTGCATGACTGCGTTGCCCTTCCAGGATGTCAGGGTGATTGAGGTCCCTGTGAGAGCCAGGACCTGTGATTGGGACACACGCGCTACCTGTTTGAAGAAAGCCTCATCCACCCCATGCTCTTGATCTGGTGGCCTATCGCACACACCCGCCACGACATCCTCCTGGTTAGCCAGCTTCTCTGCCAGCATGCTCTTCCCTCTCTGCGTCAGGTGCATCCCGTCTGTTCCTACCCATCCTTCTTCTCTCAAGAACATCCCGGGGGTGCAGAAGCCAAACCGTCTGTGCATCCATGCTGTGATCTGCCGCCTCCGTCGGCTCCTGCCCAGGCCCAGCAGCAAGGAAGGGAACGGGCAATATGGAGCAATCACTTTCACCTTGGCCAAGAGAAGGAGGCTGAGGATGGCTCTTGCTCTTACGGGCTGCAGAGGCTGGGGCAGGTGAGCAAAACCACCGCTCAGCCCACTCCTGCAGGAGACCCCTTGCAGCCTGGACACAGGAACTGGCTTGGAAGGCCCCAACCCCCACCACGAGGCCCAGCTGCCACCTCCCTTGGTGTGAGTGAGACTTTCTACATACAAGACACAAACACAGATGACGCCTGCTTTTTGTAATAAAATGAACCGTGTTCTCAGTGTTTGACTTCCAGGCCATGATTTGGCTTTCTTCTCCTTCTAAAATGGCAACAGCCCTTCCCAAGGGAAGTCTTTGCGGGGCCAGAGAAGGGACTTCTTGTGGCAAAGGTCAGGGGTCAGTGCTTCTGGTCCCAGGATGGGGAGCAGGGGACGGGGCTCAGCTCATCTGCACTGGTTAAACAGCCTCCACCCAAAATAATTGCCCACCCCGACATAATCCTAGATCAAGTGCTCCAGCAGCCAGACCGCAGTGACCCGCAGGGAGGTGGGCGGCTCAACGCAGGAGCGCCCCCTACTGGCCCGCCACACGTGATGGGAGCCGTGCGATCCGAATGCCCTGCTGTTTTACAGGCATCATTTGGGAAGAGTAATACAGTCACTGAAATCCCTTGAGCAAACATTTTCTAATTTGGCATCGGGTCGACTGGATAGTGTAGATAGGCAGGATGGCCGACTAGTACATCCAAATGACCGTGTCCGATCTAAAAGAACTGGTGAAAGAGAGAGGCCTTCATGTGAAGAAAGGGCTAAAGAAGGAAGAGCTGATTAAACTCTGGTATGACAATGACTCCTCCACAGAGCCACCTTCACACGTGCCAACTCCTGAGTCGTCCCCAGAATCACATCCCCGCACGCCAAGTCTGCAGCCCTCCAAGGGATCACCCCCTACGGGGGAACGCTGCAGGTATCAGATGCGGGTAGAAGCTGAAGAGCGGGAGCGAGAGAGCAAGCGCAAGTATGACCTGGAGTTGAAAAAGATGGAGCTGGAGGTCCAGTGCGAGAAGGCACAGATGGAGGTGGTCTATAGACACGGGCAGCCATCTCCCTATACACTTCAGAGTACCCAGTAAACGAGAAGCTAAAGCAAGAAATAATGTGAGAGATGACAGAGATAAAAGGGTTAGGGTGAATCCGGCTTTCAGTGAGTCCCTGGGCCAGCCCGGTGGTACTCATCTGGAAGCAGGATGGGTGTGTCAGGGACTCGAACCCCAACTTCCCAGGTCCATTGTCTGACCCCAAGAGACAGGCAACACCAGCACGGTCTTATCTCAAGCTCTTTATTGAAGCCTGCACACAACAACAAAGAGTAGCCCGTCTCCTCCAAGAACCAGTCCCCCTTGATAACAAGTAGGCAAGTTTATATAGACAGTTTTGCGTCACAGATTTTACACCGAATTGACTCAACCTCCATGGTTAGTTAGAAACTTCTAGTGCGCATGACAAGATACGCGCGCAGGTGGGAATTGTCCACTGTGAAAGGAAACAAGATATCAGGTCAGTGTGAGAAAACTCCTAATTAGTTCAAACTGGTTTCTGGCTACATGCTTGTTTTGAAATCCTAAGTAATAGGGAGGAGGACTACATCCTTGGTTGTTTCAGCTGTGTCTTTGAAGCACTGAGTCTGCTTTGTAGTTAACTTTGACGCTATTATCTATGGTCTTGTTAGTTAATTTCTACAGCTACGCAAGAAGAGGCTTTGAGCAGTTCTTACATATAAGCATCTTCCTTATCATCAAACGTGCAACTTTCTTTTCAGCACTGTTACTTATGCTAGTGGGTTCAAGGTAGGTTGAGTTTGTACCATCCCTGTTTCTCAGTTCACATTCCAGTTGTCATACTGCATACAGAGAGCTCACGATTATCCTGTTTGTGGCCTCTCAGCAGTATTTTTCTTTGTGGGCTTTTGGGCCTGCTCTCAAACATCCTATATATCAGGTCCATCCTAAGTTCAGCTGTGTTCTGCGTTATTTCACTTGTGAAATGTGCATGTTGAAACACCCTTAAACGTTGGTTTTCCTGCTAACTGAAATTTCCTTTTCATTTGAAAATGCAATTTAGTTTCATTTTGAATGGAAATTTAATGCACAAATATTGAATAGTTTTTGCCAACCTTTGTTTGTGTCATTGTAAAATCAGTAGTACTTTCAGTTCACATTTCGTTTTGCTTTTCTGCAATTTTTATTTTGGATCTTATTAAACTGGTCATTTCTGCTCTTGTCACAATTCCATCTCTTTCAGTATGAAGAATGTGATTTGCATTTAAACTAAGCTTCTTCTTCCCTTTACAATTTCTTTCCTTTCCAAAGTGACTCTTAGTTGCTACTGAAACACTTGGTCGCGCTGGTCAGACGAGGTTGTCATGTTTCTCGTCCCCACCAGGCCAGGGTGGCCCCCGGGAGCACAGCCAAAGCATGCCGCAGGCCTCCCATTTCCTCTGCCACCTCCTGCCTGTGCCTGGAACGGGGGTGGCGCATGGGGCAGGACCGCTCAGCCACTTCTCATCTGGCTCAGCCCTGGCCCTGGTCCTGGATCCCAGAGGGAATTTAAACACTATCAGCCCCACACTCACTCCTCCCCCACGCCAAGGAAATAGACATTAGCACAGATCCATTTGCACTGCCTGGGATGCTGGGCACAAGGAGAGAACAAGCATTTTAATGTCGGCAGAAGTGAAGTCACCTGTCTAAGAGCAAAGCCGGCACCAACCCTTGCACCACCCCACCCCAGATCCAGCCCCGGTGTGGACCCAGGTTGCTGTCCCCACGGCGCAGCGCAGGATGGAGGTTTGGGTCTGTTTCTTCCCAGGCTTCTCGGCTTTACTGGTGGCCACACAGGGCTGGGAACGAGTTTTTACCTTCCGGTCGGTATCGGTGTTTTGTTTTCACTCGTTGTTGGCTGAAGCCAAAGGTGGGATTTTGACTGGGGCGTGCTTATGTTCCTGCTGCAAGTACAACCCGGAGGTACCTGGAGAGAGGGTCTTGGCCCGGGACTGCCACATTTGGGAGGAGGAAGGAATTTCACCCCGTCATCAGACAAGTATGGAGGGAGGGGATTTTTGCCTACCCTTGTAGTGGGGGGCATGGACCTCTTCCTCAGATCTCTTGAGCACATTTCAACATCTGCCACGGTAGAGCCCAGAGAGCTCTCACCCCCCAGCTTTGCCTATGGCAGGGGAGCAGCTTTGGGAGTTTTGTGGCAATAGGCCATTGCCTTGTAGTTGTGCAACAGGGTTCATTGTGTTATTTTTGGAATATGTTAGATAAGGAGTTGCATACAAGGGGTACAGTACTGCCCACCCCAGCAGGTAAGTGGGGGAAGAGGAAGGAGAATGGCGGGTGCAGAGTAAGGCCCCCATGCTGAGGGTGGGTGCGGAGCAGAGACAGGGGCAGGGGCTGGGATGAATTGGTGCCCTCGGGGCAGGTTGTGGGATGCTCGGAGCCTGGGCGAGCAGGGGGCGCGCACCTCAGGAGAGCCCCGGGGGGCACGTGCCCACCCAGGTTTGTGCATGGGGAAGAGGCACACTGCTGCTGTGGGCTGTACAGGACTTCAGTTAGATCAGTCTTGTCAGGCCTGATCTGTTAGACCACGTCACAAATAGGGTTAACTTTGGTCTATAAATGGGCAACCTGATCAACCAAACTTCCTGAGCTTCTGTAAAGTTCATACTTAGATCCCTACTTCGGTCAATCTAAGTGTACAGTCCGCACCCTCTCTCTCTCTGCTGTGTTCAGGACACAAGCCACGACAGCCAGAGGAACCAAGAACAGGATTTATTTACAGAAATCGTGTGTGTGTGCACACATGTGTGCATAGGAGCTTCCTTTCAATTTGTTCGGGGCCTGAGGCACCCAAAGCAACGGTTAGAAAATATACGGGGCAGGGTACGCCCACTGTTTTCATTTGGAGGTTGTACCCTTCCCCAAGGGCTTTTAGAGATAGCCTCCAGGGCCTGGGTGGCCGTGACTTGGACGAGCGGTGACGAGTCCTTCTCCAGAGACCTCAGAGCTGGAAGGAGAGAGGAGACATTCATGAACAGACACTCCCAACTCGGGGCAGCACCAGCCACTCCTGCAAGCAGCGCCACAGGCAGGTCATCAACGGGCAGCGGGGCTCAGGAGAGATGTGGGGGTAGGCAGTGCACAATGCATGCAGGCGTGTGGTCTCTCTGGGTCCTGCAGCCTCTTGGCTCCTTCTGGGCTCCACCAGGGCAGGGCAGGGGCTGGACTTCTGACTTACAGCTCTGCAGGTCGGCGATGTTCAGCCACCGGGTAGCCTCTGGGCTGCTGTACTGCAGCATGATGCCTAGACGCACAACAGGGACAACATCAGCCTCCCCCGGCCAGGGCGCAAGGAGAACTCAGCCCCGGGGCAGGTCTCTGGTTCCCCTGTGCCGTGTTTGCCATCACAGGCAGTTATGACCAACACAGTCCTGCACGCTGTGGCCCAGGAGGCCCCTGCACCATCCCATTTGCCTCCCCCAAGAAGTGGCGCTAAGCAATCCTGAGCCGTGCCGGGTGACCAGGTCCCAGACACGTCTCCATCACTCGGGACGACTGCATCACGGCCCAGGGCCCAAGCTCTGCTGTCTGGTTGACTCCCCCTCCACACAGGCCTTGCAACACTGGGAGCGTCATGCTTTCCCAATCCTTTCTGGGGAGCCTGAGGCACAGGCTGATTCACAGCCTGATCCTGCTCAGCAACAGCTTTACCATTCCTCATGGGGGGAAACAAAAGGGGACCAGGCATCCTCTCTCACCGGTAAAATTGATTGCTGCTGCCCTGATCTCTGGCCAGGAGCTCATGTAGTACCTCCTGGTCCCACAGCACAGACCCTCGAGGAGTGCTGGTTTTTCTTTGACCTGGAGGGAACCGAGGACACGTGAGCTCCCTCTGGTGAGAAGACCTCTCGCAACACATGCCGGTCCAGATGAGGAGGAAACAGGAGCACCAAGCAGCAATCTTGGCCTGTCCCATGCCCCGGGGTCCTGGACCCGGGCCTTGCAGGTATTGGCTCTGCGCCCCGGGTCCCTCCCTCCATCCTACAAAGAGCCCTGCCCTCCCTCACCTCCTGCCGCTCACAAACTCACTCACCAAGTGTCTGCAGAGGTCTCGCAGCAGGACGTTGATCCTCACCTGTCCTGACCCCTGCACATAAAAAGCCAGGACGCCCTGCACCGTCCTGAGCCCCAGGTAAGGGCAGCAGAGGCCCACAGCTCTTCTGCACTCCTGAAAAACACGGTCACACCAGGTCTGACCTCCCTGCTGGCTGCTGAGCAGAGGCCAAGACTTGCCTCTTGCCCCAGGACTGGGCCCAGGCCAGCAGCAGGAGGGACTGGCCAGGAGGAGCCTGGCACTAGGCACAGAGGAGTGGCGGTGGGCAAAGGGAGGACTTCTCCTGCCTCTCAGGTGGCACCTGCAGCTAGCCCCCGTCTCCCGCTCAGTAAAGCCATGCGGGGAGACTTCCTGCATGCACGGGGGTCGGATGTGCAACCTGCCCCGGACCTGGGAGGCAGGCCTGAGCTCAAGGAGGTGCCTGCATGAAGCCGGCCCTGTGGGAAGGGGGTGGCCACCACAGGATGCAGGAATGGCAGAGCTGCCCCGGGGCTGGACTGGGGGGGCTGAGGACATCAGTGTCACCGGTCCTTACCTTGGCCACCTCCTTGTTGGGGTCCTGCAGGTGCAGCAGCAGTGCGGCCCAGCTCTGCCTCACCTGGGTTTTATACCAGCTGTGCCATTTTTTCCTGATGCAGCCCGCTGAGGTGCCAAACAGGGCAAATGAGGCTGTCTGCAGGGCATCATCCTTCTGTGGACAAGAAACCCCAGTGGGGTCACAACCAAACCTCTCTCTCATGGGCCTGGCACAGCTCCTGACAAGAGCCTTTGGTTTCCAGCCGGCCAGACGGTCTGCCAGCCTGCTCCTGCCCCCGCGGGCTGCCGGAGAGCCGGGGCGCTCAGCGCAGCGTGGGGAACAGCAGGAAGCCTCGTTCACCGAACGCACCGTCACCGGGGGCTCTGAATCTGAATCCCGACAAAACCAAATCCCCCCGCCCCTGAGGTCGCTTCTCTCTGCCCAGCTCTGCTTCTGGCTGCGGAGCACCAACACAGCTGAGAACAGCCCCAGCACCCCGGCTACAGCCTGGCCCAGTCGCCCCGAGTCCCTCCTTGTCTCCGACGGCCCGCCTGGCATCCCGTTCCCTTCCCTTGCTTTTCCTCCTGAGAACTCATTCCTTCCACAAATGTGAAAATCTCCCAGTTTGGACTGAAGCAAGGGGCAGCAAGCGCATCCCCCACCTCTGACATGGCCCACAGCAAAGAGCACTCGAATGGGGATGGGGAGTGGTGCTCACTCACGTGCTCAAGAAAGGCCCTGACGTGTGTCCCCACAGCCAGAACGGCGGGCCCTGTACCGGTGCCCAGCTGGCTGAGGACCTTGGCCAGCGAGATCATGCCCTCGGTCATCACCTCGTATCCAGATGGCACAAAGGAGGCCTGGATCAGGGTGTCCAGGATGAGGGTGCGGTGGTTCTTCAGCTGCACAAACACAAGACGTGACACACTGATCAGCGCCTGCGCTCCTCACCTCTGGGCTTCCCCATTATACCCAGAGCGTTCAGGACTTCATCAGACCAAGCAAGCCCCCGTGGCGACATTCCCGTCCGCCTGTGAGACGCAAGGCACCCGCTTCTGCACCAAAAGTACACTGGTCACCCCAACGCTCTTTAGAGACACCACAAGGGGCGAGAGAGCAACACTAGATATATTTGGGGGGGGTGAACCCTTTCAGCCCTGCCTCGTTGTCCGGTCTCTACGGTCAAGCTCCGTTCCAGAGAGGGCAGAGGGATTTCGACCTCACCTGCGCAGGGGCACCATGTGCCACGTTGCCCAGGGCTCGGGCTGCCATCTGCCGAACGGCGTAATCGCGGTCCTTGGCTCGCTCCGCCAGCAGAAGGAGGGCTGGCGTCAGCAGGTCCTCGTCTTGGATGGACGGGTCGCTCGTTAGCTAGAAGAAACCAATGCGTCCATGAGATCCAGCCCAGTCACTGCCAAGAGCCCAGCCCTGCCGCACACAAGTCACCCGTGCCGGAGCAGAATCCCACAAAATACCGCGAGGAAGAGCCTCAGCACGTGGTGCTCTCCTGCGGGACGTGGGCATGCTTGCCTGCTTAGAGCCAGGGCACTCATCAAGACAGGGGCTTAGCGTGAGCGGGAGAGGTGGTGCCGATGCGAGCAGATAGGGGCACTGCTTGGTTTAGAGCAGCATCTTCCCGGGATGCTGGGTGCACATGGAGGATGCACTCGTTAGGACCGAACTCAGAGCTGCTGGCTACAATGAGGGCTCAGTCAGGAAATCCTCTCCTTGTCACGTGGCAGAAGTGGTGATGCATGGGCAAGGGCAGAAGAGAAAACTCTCAAGTGTTTCCCATGGTCCTCCCTCCAAGGAAGGGGCCAGGGCACTGCCCAGGGAAAGAGCACAGCAAACAGCCACCTTTCCATCCAACTGCTCATTCTCTGCGGGGCTTTACCTGGCTGAGGAAGGCTGTCCCTGTGAGCCTCAGCTTTGGTGACCCAGCCCTCGTCCATTCGAGGACCTCCCTCCTGAAACTGGGCGTTACCATGCCCGACGGCAGCAGAGCCCTGCAAGAGAAAACCCCAGGTTGTGGGACCGGCGGGGCACTGCCAGCACTCAGTCGCTCAGAGGCAGCAACTCTCATCTCTTGGGGCACAAGCTCCCTGTCCCCAGCCCCACACGACCCTGCAGCTTCAGCACGGGAAGTGCCCCTCCACCGCTCTTCCCGCCGCCTCGAGCGCAGATGTGGCGCAGCCTGGCTCTTACCTGGCCAGCTGGCACACCCCCTCGTGGTGTGTCTCTGGGCACTCGAGCAGGGGCCACGTTCCCTCTTTGCACAGGGATGCGGCCACACTTTCCCCTATGCCCTTCGCAATGGCGCAGGCCAGGGCCTCCATGGAAATCCTGGGGAAAGAGACGGCCACATTGACAGGCTGTAAGGAGATGCTGCAGCCGGAGCAGGACCAAAACTCCCTGTCCCTCGGGAGGGGCATTACTTAGGCGCTCACTGCGCACCCAGCCAAGTGCTGTGTGATACCCATGTCCCTGGCCCCCAAAGGGAGAAAAGGCCCTGCCTGCCCAAGCTTCAGAGCTGTAGGGATGACAAAGGTCTCCAAAAGGGTTGCTATTTCTGCTCTCCAAGCCTTCCCCATGGCTAAGGCAGATAGCTCGGATCAAACCGATGCTGCCGTTGTTTCTCATGCCTTTGTCCCCTGGCAGGGACAGGGAGGGCTGGGCTTTGCAAGCAGCCACGGGCAGCCACGTTTCTCTCCCTACAAGGACAAAGGCCACCTGTAGAGCACAGAAACGTGCAGCAGTCTGGTGCCTAGGTCCCGAGACCTGGGAGCACAGCGTGTGCTGGTCACTGATGGAGGTGGTGATGCCTGCACTCAGAGCCCCTGGCTGAATCTGCCTGGCCTGCCCCAGAGCGCAGACGGGAGGATCAAACAGGCCCCCTCCAGCCAGAACACGTCAGACTCGGCCCTTGGCAGACAAGCCCCCGTGTCTTTCAGCTGCCAGGACCAAGACAGCTCAGCACAGCCCTTGGCAAGGAGACATCACCCTGCAGGCAGCGGGCCTGAAGTGAGGCCAAACCTGTGACAGCAGTCTGAGCCTGCCCCTTACCTGCAAGGGTCGCCCACTACGTGGACTTGGCCCTCCCTCAGCTGCGTGCTGCACAGGCTCCCGCTGGGCACTGGCATTTTTTGGCCCACGGTGCGGCTCATTTGCTCCACAAGAGCACACAGCATGGCTGGGAGCATGTCCGCCAGCACTTGGCCAGACTGTAGGGTGCTGATTATTTCCAAGGCAGCACACGTTGCCTGAAGGGAGAGAGAGGACCAGAGTCAGCCCGGGGAAGACATCTGGAAATCCATAACTCCAAGTCCAAAGGTCTCTTCCTCGCATCCAGGAGAGCACAGGACAGCCCTGGGAGCACCTCCCTTAGCAATTAGCTCTCCTCCCAGTCACATCCCTTCCCAGTCCATCCCTTCCCAGTCGCATCCGTGCACACCTGGGGCTGGGCTGTCACTTACTGCCAGCGGCCCAAATGCTGCGGTGTCCTCCGCTGAGCTGCTCTCCCTCTCAGCCCGATGATCCAGCTTGGCGAGGAGTAAGTGCAGCACGTGGATGGAGAAGTCATCGCCTCCACTCAGAGCCCGCCACAGTTCAGAGGTGTCACTGCAATTGAATACAAATTACAAATGAGCTGCGGATACTCTGGGGTTGTCATGAAGCAACGGGGCATTGAAGCAAAGGCCAAGGGCGCTGCTGGGGGAGGACGGGGTTGGGTCGCAGAGATTCCTCTGCCAATGTCATTAGGCACAAGCCTGGCATTTCCTACACAAACCCACCAGGACATTGGCTCTCTGGAAGTCATCCCAAAGGATCTGCACCCGGCTTGACCCTCTACGGCCTTTTTCAGGCTGTGGGATCTGCGTGTGTCCCTCGGTACAAGAGGTGGGGAGTGGCAAGTACCTGTCCATGGGCAGAGGTCTACCAAGCAGGATGCTGGTGACTGCCTCCACGTGGAAGCCTGCAAGACTGGCCACAGCCTCCAGCAGGAAGCCCTTCATGCCCCCTTCCTGCATAGCGGGCATGCGGGTAATTATGGTGCCCAGGATGTCCGGCACCTGGAGGGAAAATAAGAAGAACAAGGGCCCCTTGCTCACTCAGCCAGCACAAGACAAACCAATCCCTCCCACAGTTTGGAAAGATGCTGCCATCTTAGATATCCCTTGCTTTAAGGGACTAGTGTCCAGACACTGCCACCTCAGGGTGATCCCTAGCAATGAGCACGTCCCTATGCCCCTGCTCGGGGTGAAAGTGGGTGCTGCTACACGTGCGCCGACACCCACCAACCCACAAGCCTCAGCCCCTCGTGCGCACCCATGTGCACACACCTACAGCCAAATACAGGCATGTGCCACCTGGGACCGATTTCTGCCTGCCTTAACCAGCATGCTCGCACAAGCACCCCAACCCATATCAATGGGTTGTGGGAGCTGATTTAAGAAGCTAATTTTGTCCTTTTGCCTGTGGGGGTGCTCAGGTGAGGACCAACAAGCACCACCAACTTCACAACCCCTGATCCGCTCATACCCATCTCAGGCTAGGAAGGGAAATGGCCCTTGCTTCATGTCCAGGGATCAGCGGTAAGATCGCTGTTCGCTTCCGCGTGAAAGCAGCATTTGAAAAGCATAAAGCTAATGCAGAAATCCTCCCCAGCTTCAACTGTACCTTCTCCAGCAGGGCCCCTCCATGCTCCTTGATGATGCTCAGGAGCCAATGTCCTCCTGCTGTGGCACATGTGGGGCTGGCACCCAGCATGCCATTCAATATTGTCTCCATGAAGTCGTGGGTCTGGCTCGATGGAAAATATTTTCCAAGGACCTGGAGACAAATTGAAAGAAGAGAAGCTGCACTGAAGTTCTTCTCCAGGGGAGAAAAATGGGGAAGACCTAAGAGCTGCTGAACAACGGGTCATGAGCAGATGCTCCATTAAGGGATCTAGCTCGTCGTTGGGAATGGCAGCTACCCCAGAGTTCAAGGTTGATATTAAAGAGTTGTGCTGTGCAGAAGCCTCTGCTCTGTGGCAGCATGGTGTACGTGCAAGACGCAAACCCTGTGCTTGAATGTTGCGTCCGCCTTCAATGGAGAAAGCCTCATTTGACAACACCGCATGGACACAGCCAAGCTGCGCCCCAGGATATGTCAAAGCAGGCACACGAGGCCACCGAGTCCTGGCTGCGGCTCTCATTCGGGTGCTGTACTGACAAAGGTTTCTTCTTGTGTGCAAGGACAGAAGTATCTACATAACTTTCTAATCTAGCTCTTACTCCTTCTTTCTACCAGGCACATGGGGAAACAGCAGCAGGCAGTGGATGAACAATAATCGTCCCCGATGCCTGCCCCATGTGCTCCAAAGGAGGAGGCAAACCGTGTGCGAGCAAAGGAGTGGACAGTGAAGGACGCCCGGTCCCCACAGCCCCCACACCAGCTTCTTGAGACACTCACCTTGGCCATGCGGGAGGATGCTGCAAGCACAGCCTCGGAGGTGGAGGCTTTCAGCTCCTCCTGGATACCCCTCAGCTCCTCCTCTGCTGCATCCCTGCCCACGGACTGATCTGGAGGAAAAATAAGGAGGAAAAAGGGCCGTAATGATGTCTGAAACAGAACCGCGGCTCCATGGAGGAATCACGTGCAATGCCATGGGCAGTGCGGTCCAAGGGTGACGTCTGAGGCCTGAGTGACTTCAGGAGGGTGGAGGTGCGGTGGGAGAGGCTGCTACAAGCCTTTCCCCACGCAACTCTTCTCTCCCAGGAGATCGTCCAAGGGCCAGTCACGGGGCTTTGGAGATCGCAGTGAATGGACAGAGGAGAGGAGCAGGCTTTCCAGAGGGAGAAAAGGGCAGAGTTCCTGGCACCTACTCCGAGTGCCCCCACCTTGTATGTGGAGGAGGCAGGCAACGCAGTCAGCAGCCCACAGCCGGGATGTGGCCAGCGAGGCGCAGGTGTAGGGCGCCAGCAGCCCCAGCAGGAACCCAGTTTTCCCGAAGGGCTCTTGCAGCTGAGAAAAAAGGAGAAAGAAATGAATGAAATGTGCCTGGGTCTGCCTAGACTGACTTTCAAGTTTCTGATCCTGGGAAGGTGAGAACAGGAGTGCATCCCTGTGGGACCCTGTCTGCTAGGGAAGGCGTCTGGGTCTCGGGGCAGGTTGCCACGAGGACACCAAGGCAAGAGAGAGGTGGCCCATACTTACTCTGCAGTAGACTGCCTCGCGACAGGCGGCAAGCAGCTGGGCGCTGCCCTGCAAGGCCCTCTCCCTCTCCCACTCCTTGCCAGCTGAAAGCCATGGCTCAAGAAGCTGTTGGCAGAGCAGACGACTGTCAGAGGTACCTTCAAAACAGCTCGGATGAACCATTTCAACCGCAGACATCACCATCGCCCCTGCCATGCCTCCAAGCAACCTGATCCTTTCACCATCTGGACACATCCCAGGGGGACCTTCATTGCCCTGAAGCCGGAGGACCCGTGCAGTGACCCTGGCACAACTCGGGGCAGCTACGAGGGGTGGCAATGGCATGCCGGCCCATACCCCCAAGGACACCTTGGGAGACTCCCCTCTCATTTGCCCTGCTGAAGGAAACCTTCCTCCCTGTCTCTTGGGCCCAAGGAAAGAGAGCTCTGCCTGCTCCCGCTGGCTACTCACGTGGAACATCTCCATGGCCCAGCTCTCAGTGGGGTCTTCTTCAAGGAGGCCCCTCATGAGCTCGCCCAAGGCCTGCATGGACAACTCGTGCAAGGACTGCAAGCGGGAGATACAAGAGGGACGCTCAGGGCCAGCTGGAGCGTGCTCACAAAACCCAGAACCATTTGGGGAGGCCGGGGGTGACTGGCAGGCCCAGGGCCGGCTGGAGATCATGCTGGTCCCAGCAGGCGAGGCCACAAGTCAGCTCTTTAGGTGCACCTGTATTTGCAACGAGTCCTGAGCTGTCTCCCCCGCCTGTCTCAGGAGCTGCACAGCTGGGAGAGGTACCAGGCACCTGAGGCAGTTTTCCAGCAGGTTTCTGTTTGCATCCCGGTTCAGGGAGGGTTTCACCTTGCTGGCAGAAGAAAGAGAGGAAGAAAAGCCCTCCGTCACACGGACCGCCAGCCCCAACGGAGAGTGGGTCTAGTGCTCAGGTATGATCTGAACCTGGAACCCGAAATCCAGACGCCCCTGGGCATGGCAGCTGACAAGCTCTTGCACTGCCCACCACTCCTACTTGTCCCACCACCACCACCTCCAGGTCTTTCAATCCAAATCCCCAAGCGGACCAAACACATGGAAACCCCCCTGCACCCCGCTGCAGGCAGGGCAGCCTGTGGCCTGAGCCCTGCATGAGTCTCTCAGCTCCACATCTGGCAGGAAGAGCAACACAGGGTTAAGCAAGGAGCTCATCTCCTAGCAGGGCATCCCAGCGCCGAGAGCCAGGGCAGGGATCACCTACCTCAGGTGCTTAATGGCAAGCATGGCCCTGAGGCGAACAGGAGAGGCCAGCGAGTCCATCGGTTCCTCTTTGATGAAGTCCTAAAAGGCATTAACAGAGATGTGACTCGGGCGAAAACGGATGTGGAAAGCAGCCTGCCCCCACAAACCCACCAGGCTGACCTGCCAGGATCCTGCTCAGGACAAGGCCCTCCAAGAGCAGCCCACAATGCGGGCGTGCCGAGGGAGCCGCGAGGGGTGCCAGCTCTCCGGGCCCCACGCAGACCTCTCACAGCACTCCAGGAATCCCGCCGCAGCCAAGAGACAGAAGAGCCGCTCCCGGGACAACCAGTCCCCAACCAGGTTCCCACCAGGTCCTTCGCAGTTTGGGCCCCCGGCCTCCTCCCCACTCACCAGCATGTACCCCAGCAGCTCCTCTTTGTACGTGAACTGGAAGCTCTGGGAGCCGTCGGCGTCCTGGATGGCACGGCTGATCTCAGTGACTGCCCGGATGAGGGTCAGCTTTAAGTCCAGGTCCTGAATTTCATGGGGGAACGACAAAGACAAGGGGATGAGGAGCGGAGAAGAACCAAGGTCTAGAAGGTAAAGATCAGGGATGAAAGGCAGCCTCCTTTGCATCCCTGAGAGATGTCTACAAGCCCCAGGAAGCCCCGGGCCCACACCCGTCTCAGACAAGGTGCATGGCAGCAGCAGGGCTCCCGCCTGGGGCAGGTCATCGTGCCTCAGTGACACGGGGAGTTAGGGGCTGGGAAGCGCATGAGCAGAGGTGGGGTCGTTGAACATTTACCTTATTGAGGATGGTGATGCCAAGCACCTGGGAAATGAAATGCAAAACTACCGTCAGCGCCTGGAACGGCCCCAGAGCGCAGCTCGCTGCCAGGTCCAACCAGCGGCCCGGCTGGTGAGCGCGGCGGAGCAGCGCAAGGGCATGAATGCGCAAGCCCCGCCAGAGCGGGACAGGTTGTCAGGAGTGTCTATCCCAGCACCCTCCATCTGTGGGTCCCTCCCGCTGCCCAGCGTCCCAGGAGGATGAACGTGGATGCTCCTCACAGGCAGGAGTTCAGGGGCATCAGACCATCAGAGCCATCCAGGCAGCCAGGTGCAGAGCAGACGTCAGACCCACGGCAGGCCTCTTCCCACCATGGTGCCCTCCCAGGCTCCTACCTGGCAGCTGCTCACGTAGTGCTGCAGGACCCTCCTGGTGATGTCACGCTCCACGCGGGGGAGCAGCTGTGTTTGGGGGGCCTGGACAGCAATTTGGCTGTAGGCCAGGATCAAGGCCCTGTGGGTCCTGCCTCTTCTCCCTTGCTGAAAGTCCTGCAGGGGTGACACGACACTCACACCGGGGCTTCTCATGGTCTCTGCCCCCCAGTAGGAATCACTGCTGACCAGGGAGTTGCCCCAGCAGCGATACCAGCTCTCCCTGCCAGCCCCAGGAGACCCACAGCTCTCACTGCACCATCCCCAGTGCTTTGTTTCAGATGCCCCCAGGCCTCATCATGTCCGTCCTGCACCCGGGTGACTCGGCAGAGAGAGCTGCGGTGCCACGCGGAGCCGTGGAGGTCGGGGCAGGGGCGGGCGAGAGTTGGTGACCGCTGGGACCTGGGGCAGCAGGCCTGTTGGTGGGGCGGGGGTGGGGGGGAGTACTGGGTCCCAGTCCCTGCTCCAGGGCCGCCTCGTGCATTTGGCCATAACGAGTCCCTGGGCACAATGCATTGGGAGGGCCCCTGCACGTCTCTGTGTGCGGAGGAGGTGGCCCTGCCTGCTGTGCTTGGTGCAGAAGCTGAGGCCCCGTTTCCCAGCAAACATGCAGGTGCCTTTAGACTCCCCAGCGCCTGCCCAGGGAGCTGCGAGTGCATGTGGGCCATGCACCTGGAGCTGGTACTTTCAGGCTGGGCAATAGGGCTCATGTCTCCTCTCCCGCAGCTAACTGAAAGGTGTGAAAACTGCACAATCTTTTGCTGTGGGTGAACAACAGATGTAGTTGCCTCCGGGCCCAAAAGGGGCTCTTTGAAAGCTGCCGCATGAAGCTGAGGCATAAGAAATGTGACTAGTGCAAACTGTGCTCCCCTGCGTCTCAGCAGACCTGTGCTGTGGAGCACGTGCCCTGGGAGAGGGTGGTACGGGGCAGAGGAGCCACTGCCAAGCTCTTCTTCTCCAGAGTTTCTTGGGGAGGAAGCCGAAGCAAGCCCCCAGCTCCATTACCTGCAGGAAGCTGACGATCCCAGACACCTGCACTTTACTCATGGCAGCACCAAAGTCCTCCAGGGTGCTCAGGGTGAGGTCCAGGTGGCCCTTGGCTGAGAAAGCCAGGATGCTCACGACTTGCTGAAACCCAAGAAATGCATTGGCGAGTGAGTGTGACCTGCTGGCCGCCAGAGCCGAGCGTCCTCCCCATGTCCCCTGAGGCTACAACTGCGCATCCGACCTGGAGCCAGCGAGGGGGCTGTCCGAGGGAAAGGCCAAGGGAAAGCCATGGAGCAAACCAGCAACAGAGACGTGAGGACGCGGGGAGGAGTCAGGGAAACCTGGCCGTGTCTGGAGAGAACAGGGTCCTCACCTCTCTCTCAGAAGCGTCCGTGTAATCTGTGTCCTTCAGAAATTTCTGGAGCTGGGATTTCACGTAGGCAACCTCCTGACAAGAGGCCAGTGTGGTACCAAGTGCCTTATATAGGAAAGTCTGCAAGAAGGAGACCAACATCACCAAAGAGCGGGGAACACGGCACGCTGCTGGTCTGGACAAGAGCAGCCCAGAAACACCCCGTCCCCAGGAAGGACCAAGAGTCCAGCCCCAGCACCCAGCACCCGCCCCAGTCAGCGCAGGAACCGGCAACTAAAGGCAGAGGCAGCCCCTCTGAGCAGCTCCCTTTGGGGCAGTGAAGAGGGTAGGGGACCAAGGACCATGCCTTGGATCAAGAAAAGAGATTGGAAAAGCACAAACTCGGGAGAAAAAGTCTCTGCAGCCTTCCTGCCCCAGCACCACGAAACAGGTGCAGAAACCCAGGCATCGCCAGGAGCACACACCTTCTCCGGGGAGGAGCCGGCGTAGGCGGCCGTCTGCTGCTGCAGCTCCAGGATCAGCTCACTGCTCCAGGCACCGTCATCAATGGTGGTCAGTGTGCCGTTCAGGAACTGGGGGCAAAGGGATGGGTGCATGGGCTGAGGAGTCCTTGTCGTTGTCCTCCCCCTCGGCCGTGCCCTTTCTAACGCCCAAGAAGCCCCGAGCGAGGCCTAGTCCCCTTCCGTTTCTTGAGCTCAAAGACACTAGAGAAAGGCTGCATGACCCCAAATGACAACCCTGGATGTCAGGCCAAACTCAAGGAGACTGGCAAACCTTCCAAGTTGGACTCCTCCTGCCTTCTTGACACTCATCACCTCATTTCCCTGAGGTTTGAGGGAACGCCCCCTTCCCAGACAGCCCTACCCGGGTTGGCCGGCTGCCACAACAGCTCTGCGAGCTATCCCGTACCTTCAGCAGGAGGTGCTCCCACCGCACATTGTCCTGGGAGGTCTCAGCAGTTCCTGAAAGTGGGAGGCAAACAAGCAGGATGACACTGATGTCGGCACTCAAGAAGAGTCCCGGGTGCCTCCCTGGGCATCCGTTCTGTGCAAGCTCCTGCATCCGCAGCCTGGCACCTCCTGGGGCCCCAGAGTCACAGGCCTTGCACCACATGCTCAATGGGTCCAGCGCAAGGGCTCTAGCATGTATCATGCTGACGGGCCTGGGAGCTGCACACAGCCGGTCCCTGCAGACGTGGCCGGAAGAGGAATGGAGGGTGCTCAGCACCTCGCGGACATGCTCAGCACAGCTCAGGACAGGACTGGGATTCGCAGAAGGGCAAAGTGCCCAGCATTTGCACTGGTGCTCTGGTGGAGCCCTTCACGGGCAAACCCTCCCCTGGGTCCCATCAGCCTCAATGCTGTCTGGCCCCTGGGTTCGTCCCCTGCAAAGAGCAGAAGCTTTCAGGCACGTGGCGCTGCAGGGGGGGCAACGGCACCACGGGGAGCTGCTGGCGGCGGCATCTTTCCCCCGCCCCTGCCATTCTGCAGAGATCGCCGCGCTCCAACAAAGGTCGTTACCTTCAATAGTCATGAGCAGGATGGGGATGCTGATCCTCCACCACTCCCCAACAGCAGGGTGGATCGTGCGGTGCAGAGCCCACAGTCCCCGCAGCGCACAATGCGCGCGGCTCCTGTCGCCCAGGGCCGAGGCGACCACCTGGCAGCGAGAGAGACGCAGGGGCTCAGCTCTGGAGCGGGGCTGCATGCCTTTCCTTAGCAGGGAAACTGGCCTCCAGCACACACGGCCACAGCCTTCAGCCATCAGACACAGGCCACGTGCTGTGCTTGGCCCCTCCACAGGCTGCGAGGCAGGGGCCGAGCCTGGCTGTGCTCTGCCAAGGGCAGGGAGCTCTGCCAACACGGGGCAGCTCTGCGTGCGGGAAGAGGCAGAGCGTGGTCCTCCAGCCAAGGCGACGGGCACGTGCCTCCCACCCCACTGCCCTTCCCCACCCCGCTGGCAGGAACCTTTCCAGGGCTACTCACCAGGAGTCGTGCCAGCAGCCCCTGGGCACTGGGTAGTTTGGCTGGAACGAGAAAGGCCATGGCCATGCGTGACTGCTTTGCAACAGGGTGATGCTGCTACAAGCCCGTCCATCCCCAATGTGCCCGCCCACGTATGCTCTGGGACCTGGGCACATCTGGCACTTCCCTGACACCTCCCGTGTCTGGATCGCGAGCAACTTGCCCAGGAAGCTTTCACCCCCAGCCCCTCTGTGAGGCAGGCGCTGCTCAGTCAGCACTGGATGAGTGGGGAAGCTGAGGCAGAAAGGCCCTGGGAGTCCCCTATGGCACAGCATAAATGTGGGGTAGCCCAGGGTTTGGGGCACCCACACTGCCTGGCTCCCCCTCCCGGGTCGTAATGACCCAACTGCAAGTCCCGACGTTGGGCCTCGCATTATGGACACAAGAGGTCAAGTTCTTCCAAGAGGCCCTTTGCGCTGGTTCAGTCCACAGGCATCCGGATTGCAAACCTCCTTCGCTGGGGTGTGTGCGAGGCGCCTCTTCTCCCTCCCACTGCTGCTGCTCGGCCAGGTCCCCGAGGCATCGGCACAGCGGGCTCAGAGTGCAGCTGTACTGAGCCGGCACGATGTACTCCAGCAGCCGGGGCCATAAGACCTGGAGAGAAGAGCCAGACAGCTCCGACTCAGCTCCCACTTGTCCTGCACCCAGGAAATGCCTCGCTAACTCATGGCACTCTGGTGTAGCGACCAAAGACTGGAAGAAGGCCAATGTGGTGCCTATCTTCAAGAAAGGCAGGAAAGTGGATCCGGCTAACTATAAGCCCATCCTGAAGGATAGCCAGCACACATTTGTTGCGGCTAGGTCTTGCTTGACCAATCTCATTTCCTTCTATGACCAGGTGAGCTATCACCTGGAGAAGGGAGAAGAGATTGATGTCCTATATCTTGACTTCAAAGAAGCCTTTGATCTGGTATCCCATGGTCACCTCTTGGCGAAACTGGCCAGTTGTGGCCTTGGCTCCACCACGATCCGCTGGCTGGCTGGGGAATTGTCTCCGTGGTCAGACCCAGAGGGTAGGAATTGATGGAAGTCACTCATCGTGGTGCCCTGTGACCAGTGGGGTCCGCCAAGGCTCTGTCCTGGGACCCATATTGTTCAACATCTTCATTAATGATGTGAACATTGGAGTCAGGAGCGGACTGGCCAAGTTCGCCAATGACACCAAACGTTGGGGCAAAGCATCCACACCAGAAGACGGACGGGTGATCCAGGCTGACCTTGACAGGCTCAGCAAATGGGCGGACGAGAACCTGATGGTGTTTAACACCGAATAATGCAAGGTTCTCCACCTTGGGAGAAAAAACCTGCAGCATCCTTATAGGCTTGGCAGTGCTACGCTGGCTAGCACTATGGAAGAAAGAGACTCGGGCGCCATGATTGACCACAAGATGAACATAAGCCTGCGATGCGATGCTGCGGCTACTAGAGCGAGCAAAATGCTGGCTTGCATCCATAGATGCTTCTCAAGCCAATCCCGGCACATCATTCTCCCCTTGTACTCGGCCTTGGTGAGGCCGCAGCTGGAGTACTGCGTCCAGTTTTGGGCTCCACAATTCAAAAAGGATGTGGAGAGGCTTGAGAGAGTCCAGAGAAGGGCCACGCGTGTGATCAGAGATCAGGAAAACAGACCTTACGACGACAGGCCGAGAGCCACGGGGCTTTTTAGCCGGGAAAAGGGCAGGCTCAGGGGTGACCTAGTGGCCACCTGTAAGTTTATCGGGGTGACCACCAGGATCTGGGGGAACGTATGTTCACCAGAGCGCCCCAAGGGATGACGAGGTTGAACAGTCACAAACTCCTGCAAGACCGTTTCTGGCTGGACAGAAGGAAGAATTTCTTTACTGTCTGAGCCCCCAAGGTCTGGAACAGCCTGCCATGGGAGGTGGTTCAAGCACCTACACTGAACACCTTCAAGAGCAAATTGGATGCTTATCTTGCTGGGATGCTAGAATCCCTGCTGACTTCCTGCCCTTTGGGCTGGGGGCTGGACTCAATGATCTTCTGAGGTCCCTTCCAGCCCTAATGTCTATGAAATCTATGAAATAATGCCAGGGCACCAGCTGGTCACCTACTTGGCTCATGCCATGGACTGACACATCCACATTTTCCAGGATCTCTACACAGGTGGCTCGGATGCTGTGCTCCTCCTCAGCATCCGGACTGCAAAGGTTTTTGGACGTCTGCACAAGAGACAGAGAGAAAGCTCAGGAGTAGTGAAGAGATGCTGGCTGGACACTCAGTCTCCATCTCTTCTGCAGCCAGCTTGAGTTATGTCTTGACAACTGCCACGTCCTCCCTCCCTCGTCCTCCCCAGAAAACCCTTCACATGCAGCGCAGTGCACGCCGATGTGCAGGCGTCACCCCCCGCTCCGTCTGCCCCGGGGGCCCAGCCAGCTCAACCCTCCGCGTCCCCTCAACGTGACTCTGTCACTGGCGAGCTCGGTCCTGGGCGCCGAGACACGTCCTCGGGAGTCTGTCTTTACACGAGAGCATTTCTGGTCTCAAGGCCGTTTCCCAGACACAGCGTGTGGTCAGGGTTTCCCCTCACTCCTCAGGGCCTGAAGGGGGAAATCTCAGCCCCCCAGGAGATGCAGAGAGTCCAGGTCAGAGTCCGGTCTTGCCGACTCTGGGGAAAACCCGGCGTAGCTCCACTGCCATCAGCAGCGCTCCCTTACACCTGTCGCAGTGGCGCTGGTCTGGCCCTGGTTCAAGTGACTCTGCCTGGCTGCCCGGGGCGCCCCGTGCTCCTGCTCCAGCCAGTGCCAGGCTTCACCCTGCTCGGACATCAGCACCAAGTCTCCACCCTGCATTTCTCTTACCGTTTGGCTGCTAGACAAGCTGGCCTGCTTGACAATATAGGCCACCAGCTCCCAGGCCCACTCCCCCAGGCCCTGCACGTTGAGCAGCGTCCTGCTGAAATGGAGGACGGCCTTCTTCACCTGGGAGGGAGGAGAGGACAGGCGGGAATGAGGACCGCCCTTGTGCCCACGTGGTGGAGCGGGCCGGCCATGGCACGAACCCTCCCTCGGCCCTAGGACAGGGTGGCAGGGAGGCAGGAGGGTCCTCGGGCCTCCAATCTGACTTCTGGGGTTTATACAGAGGGGCCCATGCACATAGGCCAGACAGCAATGTGTCCTCGACACTCGGTGGCCCCATGTTGGCTGCAGAGGGAAAGCAGATCCCCTCCCCACCCACCGGCAATGTGAGGGATAACACTTCCCCGGCCCCCGACTCTCCCCGGCCACGGACGCGGAGGGGCAGACTCCCTGCGCTGCCTGCCCTGAGCACGCTGGGAGGGAGGAAAGGTTTTCCCTACACGAGACCCAAGGGTCTGGGCTGGGAACATGGCGCCAGGTCCACGTGCCATCCCCGGCACAGCCACCGCTCACACGTCGCCTCACCTCGGTGCTCTCTTCGCCGAGCACGCCCCTCGCGGCCTGCACGATTTCACCTGTTTTCTCCCGCATCTCTGGCACTGGAAGGAGAAGGGCACGGTGAGGGCTTGTTGTGGGCGCTCACCTCCACAGCCAGAGGCACCCCGCTTTCCGAAGACCTGCTTGTGGCCACCCGCACGGCCCCTGTCTCTACTCTGCAACCGGGGAAGGTCTCTCGGGCCATAACAAGGGTTTCCTTAAACCTCTTGACTTGGGAGTGCGGCCAGGAAAGGTGTCCGAGCAGGATTTGGCCCCAGCACGCCTGCGCGACTCGGGGTGCTCCTGGCCCTCTGGGACCGAGCCGCAGAGGCCGGAGGTCTGGCTCTAGCTCTCCGCAGCCAGGGCTCCTGAGTGCCGCTAGAGCGGGGCGGGTTATTAGTCCTGGCCAGTCCTAACGCGGGGCCTGAAGGGTCGGCCGAGACGGCGGCCAAGACGTTTGCTCTGGCCATACTCACGGTCAGCAGCAAGGATGCCGCTGAAGATGGAGAGGGACGCCACACGGCTTGCCTCCTTGTCAGCCTGGAGCCAGGAGCCCACAAGGGAAACAAACTGGTCTGGGGAGAGACCGGCTGCAGGGGAGAAGGGCACAACCTCGGTGAGCTCAGCGCTCCTCGTTCCCGCTCCCCCGCCCAGGGTTGGGCCCGGGGCAGGGAGGTTGGAAGGAAACCCCCGTGGCACCTGGACTCTCTTCTCCTTACCGAGCAGACCGAGACAGTACAACACCTTGGCGTGGTTCTCTGGTCTCGGCACCTGCGCGTGATCACACACCTGTGGGAGGAAGGGAAGGGATGCTCCACAGTCCCATCTGGGTGCAGGGGAAAGCGTGGCATGGAGCCGCAAGTCCCACTTTCCATGGCTTGCACCAGAGTCTTCCTGAGCCCAAGGAGACATCACTGCCACCACAGCAAGAGCCAAGAGCGCAACGGTCCAGACCATAAAGCAGAGGGGATCCCTGCCTCCAAGTCCCTTTAGCAGCACGGCTGCTCTTGGCTGGACTCGTGCCACGGGGGGATCGTTCTGGGTCCGACTCGCATGGACCTGCCCTAGCAGTTGAACTGGCCTGAGGGGAGACTAGGAGGCCACAGCCTGTTTTCTTCTTCTTGGGCAAGCAGAGGGCGGCAGAGCTTTGCACGGCCGTCAGCTGGGTCTATCTGGTTCCCTGCTGGGCCCCAGGATGAGCGGTACAGGACCGGCCTTCCCTTACCTGGTCGTGCAGGGCGAGGCAGATGTTCTCGAGTTGCCCATCAGGGAGCGGGACCCGAAAATCATAGGCCACCTCCAAGACCCGGCTCAGACTCTGCAACACAAGGTGACCGTCACAGGGGGGGTCAGCGAGGACAGCCAAGGACCTCTCCTCGCACCCACCCATACCCGCGCAGACAAGCATGGGCCAGGGCTGCTTTCCCAGGCAGTATCTCACCACGGTGACATGAAGGTTGTCGACCCCTGCCCCGTACTGCTGCAGGAGACAGGGGAGCCTCTCAAAAACAGTCTCGTGTTGCCCCTCGTGATGCAGAAAGAGACCCATAGCGGGTCCCAGGGCCTGGACCGCAGCCTGCTGCAGCTGCAGAGAGGGAAGGCAGGACTGAGTCCCTCGCACAGACTTGCTGGCAGGTTGCTCTGGATGAGCAAGAGGCACAGCTTTCCTCCTTTCAGGACAGCAGCGCCCTCGGCTCATCGTTGCACCAGCCCTGTCTGCATGTCCCCACCCGCGGCAGCCGGGAGGGCTGTGCAACATGGCCCTGGGGCTGGCTCAAGGATCCCACCTGCGGATGTGCCCCGGTTCATGTGCAGAGGGACCAAACTCCTTGCTGCCACCCCCCGGGCACCAAAAGAGACACGCCTGGAAGGCCCTGCCCCTACCCCAGTGCTCGCTGCCACCCATTAGCGCACACACTGCGTGCTGCCTGCGGGCAAGCAGATTCTCACACGCGTGATATCGACCCCGCAGACGGGGTCTTCCCTGCCACAACTGCACAGACATGCACACACAGTGACGCGTGACAGTTGTGCTGCAGGTTTAGAAAGGCAGCAGCCCTCACCTCTGGGTCCTCGCTGCTCAGCCAGCTGCTGCTCATGACATTGAAAAAAGGGAGCACGTGGGAACAGTAGTTGGCCGCACGATAGATGGGGAACAGGACCTCGTCCCTGAGCCGAAACTTCATGTTGGCAGCGTGAGCAAAGCCTTGCACCACTGCAGAGGGGGGGAAAGACGAGGCGTTTGCAGGGCAACGTCGGAGCGAGAAGGTAGCAGCAGGACACGCAGGCCTGGCGGTCATGGCAATGGCCCGGCAGCCCCCGCGTGGCTCGGGGCAGATGGAGAAATTGGGACAGGTAGAGCAGACACCAGGGACTCCAGCTAGGATTCAAGCCGCTCCATTTGCCCCTGGTCCAAGAGCTTCAGGGCCTGGGTGACGGCTCCCGGGAAATCCTCTGCGAGAGCCATAAAGGGCCCGATCCTGCTCACTGCTCAGCGCTTCCCAGCAGCCCGGGGAGGCGACCGCTCTCCGCGAGGGGTCGGATCAGGCCCACGGGGTGCAGTGGAGGCCCCCTGACCAGTGTGACACCCTCCAGTGGGGCCCAGGCTCGGGGTTAGGCCCTGGGGGCACTGGGGCACCTGCGGGTGGGGCTGGCACTCACCTCCACACATTGCCCGCTTCATCTGGCTGGTCTCCACCAGCCGCAGCACGTAGCGCAGTTTGCTGAGCGTCAGCACAAGAAAGGGCTCAGACCTCAGTGCTGCAGAAGGGACGGCAGGACACATTGTGCCGTTGGAGACGTCCCTGTCCACCTTCACCCCTCACACTCAGCACCGTGGCTGGGCTGGGCTGCCTGCCGTGGCATCCCCAGCCAGGCCGTGCCGGGTGAGCAGCACACGGGGCCTTTGAGGAGGTCCAAGAAACCCCACAGCGGCCCCCCCCCGCATAGGGCAATCCCGCGTCTACTGCCCCGGCCATGCCCAGATGCAGGAGAGGAGCAGAGGGTGGAGGGGCATGTTGGGAAATGGCAGGGCTCCTGCCCCACTGGTCTCCACTCCTTCCCATCCCGAATGCCCTTCCAGCCGTGACGGGAGTTAGTGCCGTCACCTGAGAGCCAGGAGCCAGACTCCTTGGGCCCCAAATCCAGCTCAGTTGTGGTGGCCCCATTGGGCAGAGGTGGTATTCGTCCCCTCCCTCCCAAATCCCGGTCAGAGCCCAGAAGCAGGGGAGCGATGCTGTACCGTAGGCTGAGGCCAGGCTGCCCAGCGTCAGCAGGATGAACAGGGGTGGGAGCTCCATGATGCCCACGTGACTCTGCAGCTCATACATCACCTCCTTGTAAAAGGTGCCGGCAAGCGTCACGAGGGTTTTTCCTGCAGCCAGCTGCAGCTCATCAGTTTCTTTCTGGAATAAAAAAAGAAAACCGGAGCAGGCGCCCGACGCACACTTGATGCCGCCGCAAGTCAGGCTGGGGATCAAGTTCCCTCCTCCGAAAGAGAAGGGGAGCGGTGCATTAGCCTCAGGATCCAGTGGCCCCGCGTCCGCCCACTCCCTCAAGTCCCTGTCATCCTTGGGTAGCCCTTGGCTCCGAGCACGCTGCCTCCCCCACCACCTACCAGCCACACACCGTCATAGCTGCTCCTGAATTCACCAAATCCCCCTAAGAAGTCCTTGCATGAGCTCCCTCACCCATGAACGCCAGTGGAAACACTGGGATGGACGATATTTCGGCCCTAGTTGGCTGCTCAACTGCAGAATTCCCCCGGGCTGTAGCGCTCAGCTCCAGCACGGACCAGGAAACGTCTTGGGCAATGCCGGTGCTGCCCCCAGTAAAGCACCTATGCGCTCTGGTCTGTCCCAGCACCGGAGCTGCCCCAGGTTTCAGGGGAGCTCAGCACTGGGCTGGATCCCGTCCCTGCTCTCCAGAAACATCTGGAGGAGATGGGTCTTGAGCGAGGCTGCAGCCTCTAAGCAGGGTCCGTGCAGGAGACGCACCGTAGGCTCCACCTGCACCGGGCCCCACAAACTGGGCAGAGACTAAGGCTTTGCGTGGAGAACCTGGGCCGAGCTCACTCACCTGGGTCTCCCTCAAGTCTTTGGAGGCCAAGTGAATGATCCTGCAGACAAGGCTCCTATCCAGGCCCTTGATGTCCCCCTGCAAGACTTCCTCCAGGCTGGAGTAAACGGTGGCTCTCGTCTCCTGGGAACACACCAAGAAAGAGAAGCAGGAAGGGGGTCAGCTTTCCTTTGGGACCAGTGCCAGACCATGCAGGACTCTCGTGTCGAAGATCAGCTCCCCAGGATCACAGCAGCTCTGATGGGGAACTTGATCCCTGGCCACTACCCAACCCTGGGTGTCTTGGGTTGGCCCTGGCATGCAGATGTTGACAGCTGGCACTAGCAAGGGAGGAGTGTCAGGCACTGGGAGGGCAGGATGCAACAGGGTGGCCGGAGACACAGAAATAGAATCAGAAAAGCAGGCAGACGCATCACAGGCACCGTCCCCCGGGTGCACTGGGGAGGTGGCAGTGACTGAGACGTTTCCTTCAGACAGGGGGACACTTGGGCAGTGAGAAGGGGCTGCCAGGTGACCCCAAGCAGCAAATTTAGCATTGGGTTGCCAAGCAAAATGCTACCAAAAACCATTGTGAGATGGGGTGTGTTGCTGAATGAAGAAAAGAGTGGAAATACTTGTGTGCCACGTGGCCCTGACACAGTGGGGTCCCACGTGGATGAGCGCGCATGAGGTGGGGAAGGAGCGCTCCCGGGGTCTAGACAGAGACTCAGCACCCTTGGCTGCATGCCCAGGTCTTTTCCTGACTTGCCGTGGGCCACGGGCACCTCACTTCACCTCCTGGGCCACAAGGCTGAGGCTTTCCAGGCTCCCGAGGCTGCTGGGAAACTCTATTTCGTGTCAGCTCAATGCTGCGCGCTACTTGGAGGAAGACGCTCAAGAGGCTCACGGCATTATCTGCAGGGTGAGGGCTTGTCTGAACGTGGCTTATACCACATCTACCATCCACTGGGAGCGGGGAGATGATGCCCGTGTCAGCGTGCCCTGATGTCATAGTGACATCACAATAGAACGAGGGCACCTTGTATTGGGCCCTTGTATTGGGGGAGAAGGACTGGAAAAGACGCAGCAGAGGGGCAAGGGCCAGTTTGAGTCGGCCCCCTGCACAGCCTTGGACAGAAACGCTTCGGGCAGCCGCGTGCTCCCCAGCCACGGCCCTACCTCCTCCCGCTGGAGTCTCGCCAGCAGAAAGCTCACAGCAATGGCCAGCTCCACGCCCGGTGCCTGGGCCGACCCTCTCCCTGCCGAGGCATCGCCGGTGGAAAAACCTGAGATGGAGGGAAAGGACTCTGCTGTCACATTGGTCTCTTTCTTCCCCCCCGCTAGCAGCTCTGCCGGAGCCAAACCCCGTGGCCTGGCTCCAGGGGAAAGGTTTCCTAGCACAGCACCCACAGGACAGCTCTCCAGGGCCGTGGCAGCCGGTACGGCCCAAGAGGCACTTTCCTTAAAAAGTTCTGCCCAAAAGCCCTTGGTTGTCAGTGGGATGGAGATGATGCTCTGGCATTGGCCAGCTCCAAAGGGTCACGAGCTATAATCATCAGCCCCGTGTGCGATGGCCACGGCAGGACCAGCCAGAGGGACCTGGTCAGGGAGAGGAAGATGCGTCTTCCCCTTGCTCCTCTTCCGGCTCTCTTCTGCTAGAAGATTTGCTTGCAAAATGACCCAGGCCGTTGAAAGGGGAAATGACGGTGACATTTGTTTTCAGGAAAATAAAGACAGTCACGTAGGCAAAGGCAATTCTTTTCTCCTTGGCAATGAGTTGGAGAATTGGGATCACGCACACTGATTGCTTCGGGCCAAAGTTGTCCAAAGTTAAGCTGCCTATACACGTTCTGGGGGTGCGGAGGGGCTGTTTAAATGAGAGGGGTTCCTCAACCGTCACTCGGATGAAAAGGGCTCATCGTCACAGGTATTAAGTCCTCCACATTTTAAAACGCCCACCAGAGCCTTTTCAATCAATGAGCTTCAGTGAAAGGACCCCCACACCCTTTTTACAATGCAGAGGGGTGGGGGTTAATACACGTGCTGGTGAGGCAACGCCGCAGCGTTGTAATTAGCATGCAGGGAAGACCCGATTAATTAGGGCTGCTCCAACGGGGACTAATCAGAGCACCCACCGGCTGCCCGAGTGCTGCAGCGCGGGTCACGTGCATAGAGACACCTCGCACCACACACCTGGCGCCAAGGGGGACGGGGTCAGAAACACCCCGGGGGGGAAGGACGCCTCGCCCCGAACTCCTGACACCACCTCTGAAGATCGGGCTTGACCCCCACCTGGCTACAGTCCAGGCCCCCAAGTCACACTGAAAATCAGGCTCTCAAAAAGCTGCTTCGAGCTGCTCGGCCTCTACGAGGCGCGGAGAACACCCCGGGCATCTTACCGCTGCCGCGCAGGCTCAGGTCCATGTCTTCCATGACTCGAAAATGGCTTCAACAAGCTTTCCGTCTCTCGCTCGCTGAGCAGCTCCTACCTGGAAGGCGTCCGGAGCCACTCAAGCGCCAGGTCCAGGACGCGGCGAAGAGGTGAGCCAACGGCCTTTGTGATGTAAGCACCACCATGACTACCGGGTGACTCTGTCTGACGTCATAGAGGGCTGCTGACCAATGAGGACCTGCGTATCGTGTCAGCTCGCACCTGGCTGCATAAGGCGCCATATGCAGGGATCCCCCGAGGAGGCTCAGCTTGTTTTAATGTAGGATATGCCCCGTCCCTGAGCTCGCCTGGGAGTGTTTCTGTCTTCTCGGGCAGCGCGGTACCTTCCAGCGCTGCGTTAGTATTTCAGTCTGCCCATGGTTAGATTTGTAAGGAATAAAAACAGGGCGAGACTGGGAGAGGCTTCCTCGGGGTTGCTACTTGCTTGGCCTCCTTTGGTTTGTCGTCTTATTGTCCAAAAACGGCTCGTTGAAGCCCTCAGACGCTATGGTCTGGGTTGCCACCGTCTTGTCCAGACTGAGGTTTGGCACGCTTCGTGTTGAATTTACATTTACACGTCATGGCCGAGGCGCACAGCGCGTCTGAACGATTCAGTGTCGTTCTTTAGCGTGACTGGGAGACGTGACTTTGGAGGAAAGACTGAGGGAAATGGGCTTCTTTAGTCTGGAGAAGAGGAGACCGAGGGGATTTGATAGCAGCTTTCTACTCCCTGAATTGGGGCTCGAGAGGAGATGGAGCTGGGCTCTTCTCAGTGGTGGCAGGGGACAGGACAAGCAGCAACGGGCTCAACATGCAGCAAGAGAAGTTTAGGTTAGAGATTAGGAAGACTTTTCTCACCAGGACAGCAGTAATACACGGGAACAGGTTCCCCAGAGATGGTGGCAGCTCCATCCTTGGAGGTTTGTAAGACCCAGCTTGACAAAGCTTTGGCTGGGATGATCTAGTTGGGATGATCTTGTCTGTCACCCAAGTACATTGAACCCCTTGGAAAGTAAATGCTAATGTAACCCTTACCACGGTGCTACCCGCGGCCACGTCCGGATTTGAGGTCCTGGGGCATCAAAGAGCCTCGGTCAACCTGCCGGCCCCTACGGCTGGGCCACCTCTCCGTGGCGTGCTGCCTTGTGGTTTCCCACGCACTGCAGTGCACACAGTCCAACTATTGACACGGCTCATTATTTACCAAACAGTCGACATCCGAAAGCGGTGAATAGCAGAAATCGAGCTGTCGAAGGCAGGTAGCAATGCATTAAAGCACGCTGTGCACATTGAATCAAAGGCACCCTCAGTACAACGCCCCAGCGTAAACCTTGGCCTGCGGTGATTTCAGCAGGAGCACAGGGGGCTCAAAGGACATCAGCTCTCCTTCACACTGGCAACACAGAGCCATGGCTGGTCCCTGCTCCGGAAAGTCCTGCTCCCTGCCAGAGCCCCCTGCGGCGAGCAGCTCTCCTCCCCTCCATGTCCGTGCTATGTGCAGAGACACACGCTGCCCCCTTTCCCCAGGGTAGACAGCCCCAGGGTTACAAGTTTGAGGCCAAAGCAAAAGTGCTCGTGGTGCGGCCCTGTCAGAGTCCAAGAAATGTGTGAATTCTGCTAAATACCTCGTTGCATGGGGTCCCCTTGGGGACATGGCTCCTTCAGATCCACTCGGTCCTCCTGCAGTGGAGATGGGTGGACACAGTGACCGGAGTCAGGGATGCAACCGTCCCACCACACAGCCCCTGGGTCTGCCCCAATTCTCCCTCCCATTACCTACTCCCCCCATCAATATCTCAATGGCCCTTCTCCCCCAATCTACTAACACCACATAGAGATCCTCCTCACCGAGAAACAGGAGAATTGTTATTGGCATTGACAGTCACACCTCAATGGCCTGGCTGAGACAGGGCCTAATTACCCCAGGCAGTGAATCGACGCTGTCTAAGACAAGGCCCCTTCCGTGCTGGGTGCTGCACAGGCCCCGCTGCATCGGGGTCCTCTTGTCTTGGTGGCTGCACAGACACCTATTTCTCAAAGATCTCATACTGCACAGGTGCAAGGCTTTTACATAAGCCTTTGTTTCACAAGTCAGCTCAGTGTCACTAGGTATTGAAATCAAAGTAGTAAAGGAAGGGGGTACATGTTTAAAAAGTGTCTCAGAGGGTGCTAACCTAGTCCTAGAGTTCAGAGTGGTCTGAACAATATACAAAGCCAAAGGAAGAACTTGAGTGCATTTTACTTTGAGTTTTTTACACAGCTTAGTCAGGGTGGCTTTTAGAGGTCCGTTGATGCGCTCCACCTGCCTGAGCTGTGAGGGTGCCGGGGGGGATGAAAAACCCATTTTGTCCCAACCGCCTCAGTAAGTTCTTTCCAAATTTTTGCTGTAAAATGCGTTTCCTGGTTAGAATTAATTTTTTCAGGAGGGCCAAATCTTGGCATAATTTCATTAAGACGCACTTTGCAAACTGCTTTAGCAGTGGCTTGGGTAGTGGGGAAGGCTTCTACCCATCCCAAAAGTTGATCTACAATTACCAACAAATGTTTTTACTCTTCTGAGGGGGGTAACTCGCTGAAATCAATTTGAATATGCTGCATGGGCCTATGAGCCCATCTGCGCCCACCAGGTGGCGCCTGTCGGCGTGTTTCTTTAGGGTTACATTGCTGACACAGAATACAACTGTCTACCCCTCTCCTGGCCCTTTCACTTAATCCAGGAGATGCAAACTGCCTAAGAATGACTTGAACCATTTTATTCGCTCCCAGACGGGTGTTATTGTGAACCTTGTGTAGCACCTCATGCCGACTGCTTCTAGGTAGAATAGGACGACCGTCACATGCCCAGATTCCCACGGGATTAGGTTGTGCTCCCCACTTTTCCCATGTTGCCTTTTCAGTATTTGAAGCTTGTAGTTGCCATTGAGCTAGGGGGGAAATTAAATGTAGTTGAGCTTTTTGCAGGGCTGCCGCCTTGGCCGCCCTGTCGGCCAAGCTATTTCCCATTGCGACAGGATCCGTTTGCTCGGTATGAGCTTTGCGGTGTATCCCTGCAATCTCCTTAGGAGCCTGAATAGCCTGGAGCAGTTCAGCAATTTCTTTTCCGTGGGCAATCTGAGCTGCAGATGAGGTAATGAAACCTCGTTCCTTCCAAATGGCACCCGTGGCGTGGCACACTCCAAAAACATATTTCGAATCTGTATAAATATTGACTCTTTTTCCTTTAGCATAGAGACAGGCTGCAGTCAGGGCTTTCAATTCTGCTGCTTGGGCACGCGCTCCGGGTGAGAGAGCCTCCCCTATTAATACAGTCTCGCTCTTAGTAACCGCGTATCCAGAGTAGTTGATGGCTTTGCGAACAAAGAACTCCATTTTGGGGTTTTGGAGGGGAACTTCAGTCAGGTCAGGGCGAGGAGTGGAAATTAAGTCTAAGACCTGCAGACAATCATGCACATATCCACTACCTTCCTCCTGAGGCATCAAAGAGGCTGGGTTTAACGTGGCACATTGTGTGAGGGTTACCCCATGTGTCATCAGGAGAGCAATTTCATATTTTGACAATCGTCGGTTTGTTAGATGTTTATGCTGTTGTGAATTGAACAAGCTAGCCACAGCATGAGGCGTATGCACTGTGAGGGGATGTCCTAGAACTATTTCTTGAGCTTTTTCTACAATTAGAGCAGCCGCTGCAACCTTTCTTAGAGAGCCTGGATGGCCTCGAGCTACGGGGTCTAATTGTCCTGACAAGTAAGCAACAGCTGGAGGGGAGTTTCCAAACAATTGTGTTAATACTCCGCACACCACTCCTTTAGATTCATGTACATGTAAGTCAAAGGGCTTGTTGTAATTAGGGAGCCCCAGGGCAGGGGCCTGAACAAGGGACTCCTTGAGTGCCTTAAAGACTTTTAACTGCTCGGCATTTGCATGTAAAGGTTTCTCTGCCCTATCTTTAGTTAACTCATGTAAAGGTTTCAATAATTTACCAGCAGCCACTATCCATGAAGGACAACATCCAGTTATGCCAGTAAAACCTCTCATTCCTCGTTTAGTTAGGGGAAGAGGAATATCCAAAATTGCCTTTACTCGCTTGGGGTCTAAGCGGCGAGTTCCAGGTCCTAGAGTGCATCCTGGATACTTCACTTCTTGTCTAGCCCATTGCAATTTATTAGGGTTAACCTTGTGTCCCTTCATTGCCAGCTGATTGATTCCATTTATCTGCTCAATCTCATTATTTTCCCGTGTATTTGATGCTACTAGTATATCATCCACATAAGTTACCAAGGTAGAGCCACGGGGTAACTGGACATTTTTTAGATTTTTTGCTAAAATCCTAGCAAACACTCCCGGGGCCTCCACATATCCTTGTGGCGTTCTAGTCCACGTGAGTTGCCCTGGGGGCAGAGTTTTCTGTCTCTCCCCGCTTTGCCCGGCTGCGCCTGGTATTCCCCAGGTGAATGCAAAAAGGTACTGTTTCTCTGGGGCGACCGGTACGGAAAAGAAGGCATTTGCCAGATCCAGGCAGGTAAACCATTTTGCATCTGGGGGCACCATTGCCAATATAGTGCTAGGGTTTGGCACTACAGGATGTTCTGGGATCACATATTGATTAATTAGTCTTAGGTCCTGAACCATTTGACACACCGGTTTACCATCTGGCCCAGGCCGACGCTTCTTAATAGCCAGGATAGGGGTATTGCAAGGGGAGACGCAGGGCACCAGGATTGCCTTTTTTTTGGAAATCTTGTATGAGAGGCTCCAGCCCCTGAATGGCTTCAGGTTTCAAAGGATACTGTCTCTGAGCGGGCGGAGGTTGATTACTTTTCACTGTCGGGTTTAAAGGGGAAGCTGATTTTACTAGTCCCACTGCATGTTTTCTTCCTCACACTATAGGGTTAACTTCGTTTTGTACTTTTACAGGGATGTTTGTCAGCTTTTTGAACCTTCAACTCCGGCAACAAGTAGGCTTTTTCTAATGGGAACTGTAGAAGAACGCCATCCGGATTACAGAAAGTTTGAGCGTGCAATTTACACAGCAAGTCTCGGCCAAGCAAGTTCGCGGGCCCATTCATAAGTAAAAAGGAATGCTGAATATTTAAAGGGCCCGGGGTGGCTGTGCAATGATTGGTCATAAAACACTGCTCCGTCTTTCCAGTAACTCCCATCACGCATTTCTCAATACTTCCCCTTGGGGCCGCTCCCTCGGGAACGGCTGAATGAGTAGCACCGGTATCCACGAACAGTTTAAAAGTTTCTTCCCCTATTTTAAGGGGAATAGTAGGGACCTGAGCATCACATTTAAATTGCACAAGTCGAGCCTCATAGATCTCCGGGCCCCATGGGAGCGGCGCCTCCCTTCATTTGCTGTCCTCTGCGAACTGCCCTGCTGCCTCTGACTTACACTCCTTCTCAGGACGCAGTGGGCACTCTCTCTTCCAACGTCCTTCCTCATCACAGCAATGACAGCCGTCACACTTGCTTCCAGCTCCGCGTCCTCTGCCTCTCACTGCGCCTCCTCTCCCCCTTGCGTTCCATCCGCCTCTATTCCGTCCACGACCTCTTCCCCCCGCTCCAGGCATTACCGCAGCCAGCAGCGACACTTGCTCCTTCATACCTTTTTGTCTCTCCTTTCTTCTTTCCTTCTCTTTCTTTTCCTTTCTCCCGTTAAACACTCTAGTAGCGATACTGACTACCTCAGGTCAACTTTTCCCTTGCATGCCGTCTGGGTGTTCTCTGAACCTTTTTGCAAAGTTTTTAGCACATTGTGACATGAAAACCATTTTGATTATTGCCTTTCCATGATCTGAATCAGGATCCAGGCAGCCGTGCTTTCTGATTTGACAAGTTAATTGGGTGCAGAAGTCAGGGAGGTGTTCATCTGAGCGTTGTACACAAGCAGTCACTTCACTCCGATTCGGAGTAGCCTCCCTTGCTTCTTTAATGCCATTTAAGACAGCCTCCAGAAATCTATCCAAGTCCAATTTTGGGGCCGAAACGTTAGGGTCCCAATCAGGGTCAGCGGTTGGCCAGTCATTAAGACTCCAATTTCGGACTCTCAAATAAGCTGTTGCTTTCTCCTTCACCTTCTGCCTCTCATCTTCAGTCGTGAGCATATTTAATAGCTGGTTTACATCTGCCCAAGTGGGCACATGAGTGGAGAAGATTGTACAAAACATTCTTTCCACTGCCCCGGGATTATCCCGCAAGTGCGGCGTAGTGCGTTGCCAGTTGAGCAAATCTGAGGTTGCAAACGGGGTATGGGTGAATACCACTTGATGTCCTCCAGTGACCGTCGGAACCGGATAAGTTCTCAATGGGGCTTGTATTTGGTGCACCCCCCAACCATGTTTCAAGACGACTGGCTGGTGTTTTTAAGGGTGAGGGAACACTTTCTCCGGCTGCCCCCCCCCACCTTCCTCTGCTTTCCCTACTCCTTCCCTGTCCTGTTTCTCCTGCACTCTCTCACTCCGCCGGACGGGGGGAGAACGGGAACAAATTCATCTTCCTCCCTGTGCGGCTCTAAGGCATAGGCCGGGGGATTTTTACATGAATCTTCCATACATACAGCTTCAAAAGCCACTCGTCCCTCCATTGGTTTATAATTATACCATACATACAAATAATTCATTTGTCCTGGTCTGAGATCAACCAAAACATCCCCCCGTAAGAAATTTATTCTCTCTGTGGAAAAAGTTCCACACTCGGGCCAGTCTCTAGTCGGGGACAAATGAGAAGTAAATGATGGCCATTGGATCCAACACAAATTTCTCATCTTAGCCTTGGATAATCCGGCTGTCCCGGATATATCCTTCCAATCCTTTCGTGCTGGCAAGAGGGGAGTTCCCCAACCTGTAAGTGTGGTGCCGGTTCTTCCTCCCCATGTGCAACACCTTGCACTTATCAGTGTTAAACCCCATCCTATTCTCATCCGCCCACCGTTGCAACCTGTCAAGGTCAGCTTGTAGCCTATTGCACCCTTCTAGTGCGCCCACATCCCCCCACATCTTAGTGTCATCAGCAAACTTGAACAGGGTGCTTTCTACCCCCTCATCCAAGTCACTGATGAAGATGTTGAACAGTGCGGGCCCGAGGACCGAGCCCTGCGGAACCCCACTGCCCACGTCCTTCCAGGTCGAGAAGAACCCATCCACTACCACCCTCTGGGTGCGGCCCTCCAACCAGTTGGCGACCCATTTGACCGTGTGGGCATCGACACCACAGTCTCCCAGCTTTTTGATGAGGACAGGGTGAGAGACAGTGTTGAAAGCCTTCCGGAAGTCCAAAAAGACTACATCCACAGCAAGCCCTGCGTCTAATGATTTGGTGACCTGATCGTAAAAGGCCACCAGGTTGGTCTGACAAGACCTGCCACTGATGAACCCATGTTGGTTGCCCCTGAGCATGCATTCCCCCGCAAGGCCCTCCTGGATGTGTGCCAGGATAATTTTTTCAAAGAGCTTACCCGGGATTGAGGTCAGACTAACTGGCCTGTAATTTCCCGGGTCCTCTTTTTTTCCCTTTTTGAAGATAGGGACCACATTGGCCCTCTTCCAGTCCTCCGGCACCTCGCCAGAGCACCACGAGTGCTCATAGAGCCGCGCCAGGGGTCCCGCAATGACCTCGGCCAGTTCCTGTAGAACCCTAGGGTGAAGATCGTCCGGACCAGCGGACTTGAACACGTCCAGCCTCTCCAGAAGTACCCTAACTAACTCCTCGCTAACCCTTGGCCCAGGCGTGTCTCTCTCGGGGCCCGAGGGGGGCCCAGCAGGGAGGTGGCTGAACTGGTCCCTACTTAGGAAGACAGAGGCAAAGAAATCGTTAAGGATGAGAGACAACGGGGCGTCCCCCGGGCATTTGCTGCCGTCTTGTCCCATTTTTCTGTACTGAGCGCTCACTTACCTAGTTCCAACCGGGTCCTGCTCAAAGGGCAGGCTGACGTTGCTGGATTTCTACAGGCGTCGGCTGGTTCATGGGACAACGCCTTATCTCCGACGCAGGATCCAGCTATCGGGCAAGGCTCCTCAACGTCTGAGGATGCGCGCTGCGTTGCTTCGGAGTCCAATCCCGCACCGTAGAGTCAGACGAGTCCCATCTGGGGTGCCAAAATTGTCAGGGACTCGAACCCCAACTTCCCAGGTCCATTGTCTGACTGCAAGAGACAGGCAACACCAGCACGGTCTTATCTCAAGCTCTTTATTGAAGCCTGCACACAACAACAAAGAGTAGCCCGTCTCCTCCAAGAACCAGCCCCCCTTGATAACAAGTAAGCAAGTTTATATAGACTGTTTTGCGTCACAGATTTTACACCTAATTGACTCAACCTCCAGGTTAGTTAGAAACTTCTAGTGCGCATGACAAGATACGCGCGCAGGTGGGAATTGTCCACTGTGAAAGGAAACGAGATATCAGGTCAGTGTGAGAAAACTCCTAATTGGTTCAAACTGGCTTTTGGCTACATGCTTGTTTTGAAATCCTAAGTAATAGGGAGGAGGACTACATCCTTGGTTGTTTCAGCTGTGTCTTTGAAGCACCGAGTCTGCTTTGTAGTTAACTTTGACGCTATTATCTATGGTCTTGTTAGTTAATTTCTACAGCTACGCAAGAAGAGGCTTTGAGCAGTTCTTACATATAAGCATCTTCCTTATCATCAAACGTGCAACTTTCTTTTCAGCACTGTTACTTATGCTAGTGGGTTCAAGGTAGGTTGAGTTTGTACCATCCCTGTTTCTCAGTTCACATTCCAGTTGTCATACTGCATACAGAGAGCTCACGATTATCCTGTTTGTGGCCTCTCAGCAGTATTTTTCTTTGTGGGCTTTTGGGCCTGCTCTCAAACATCCTATATATCAGGCCCATCTGGTTCTGTGTGGACTACCGGAAGCTGAACGCTATCCCCACCCCTGATGCACACCCTATGCCCAGGATGGACACTTTGCTTGATCGCCTGGGCCCAGCCAAGGTTATCTCTACTCTCGATCTGTCCAAGGGATTCTGGCAAATGGCACTGGATCCGGATGCCATAGCCAAGTCCGCCTTTACCACCCCTGTGGGACTATAGGAGTTTACGGTTTTACCTTTCGGTATGCGCAACTCTCCGGCATCCTTTCAAAGACTGATTAATAACCTGCTACAAGGATGTGAGCGGTTTGCCGTGGCGTGCATCGTTGACATCGCCATCTTCAGTCAGGACTTTGAATCGCACCTGATTCATCTGACCACCGTGTTACGCAAGATCAAGCAAGCCGGTCTTACGGTGAAAGCCAAAAAGTGCCAGTGGGCACTATCCAAAGTCGTATATTTGGGACATCGTGTGGGTGGAGGTCATATTGCTTCCTTGTGGGACAAGATTGAGGCTATTAAAGACTGGCCACCTCCACAAACCAAGAAGCAAGTCAGAGCTTTCCTTGGCCTGGCTGGATATTACAGACGGTTTGTCCCGGGATTTGGAGCGACGGCAGCTCCCCTACACGAGCTGACCGAGAAGGGCAGCCCTGATCCAGTGGTCTGGAAGCCGGGGTGCCGAGAAGCATTCGACACCCTAAAGGCTGCCCTGGTCAAACAACTGATCCTGATGGCACCGCTCTTTGATAAACCCTTCTACGTCGCCACGGACGCCTCCGACTCAGGCCCAGGGGCCGTACTCTTACAAGAGCACCAAGAGATGAGGCACCCCGTGGCGTACCTCAGCCGGAAGTTAATCCCTCGGGAGCAGAACCTGTCGTCTATCGAGAAGGAGCGTTTGGCAATTGTGTGGGCACTGAACAAGCTGAGGCCCTATTTATGGGGGCAGCAGTTCACGGTCCTTTCGGACCATGCCCCACTGCAGTGGTTGCAGACAATGCAAAACACCAATGCCAAGCTTCATCGATGGGCCTGGCAGCTTCAAGAGTTCAACTTCACTGTTGAGCACATCAAAGGAACCCAAACTGTGGTAGCAGCTGCCCTGTCACAAAAGGACTCTGGGTAGCGGGTTGAATGGACACAGACCTGCTTGAGAGCGCTCTGGTGGGGGAGGTCCTGAAGGTGCTATCACGTGTTATATGTTTTCTTGTTAGGATCAGTATTATGGGGTGTGTAATTTCTCTTTAGGGGTGAAAGGCGACGCCTCCAAACTAGCATACTTGTCTCCATAGCTCTGTAAAGCTACGGATCCAAGCTTTTAAAAGCCGGGGGCAGGGGGGAAGGGTGGCAGAAAGCCACCTTGGTTTCTCCCCAAAATCTCTGTGCTGTGACAATGTGATTAGGATGGGCCCAGCAGAGGAGACACACTCTTACTGTATCTCTTTAGATAACCTGAGCTGGCTACAGTCCTGAGGGAGGGGGGAAACGTGCTCCCTCTGCCTGTGTGACTGGTATCAGCTACCTGGGTGAGGGGCATCTACCTGGTGGGCTGGAGTCTGCCCGGCAACTGGTGAAGTATTTCAAATTGGTTGGCCGATAGCCAGCCGGGGCTGGCCTCCACTGGACCAGGTGAACGAGGTCACAGGGGCTATATGAGTTAAGACTAGCCAGGAGCAGGGGGCAGCAGCCATGCGGGGGACTCAGACTCAGAGAGGAGCTTCACCATCTGAAAGTGGCTCTCTCCCCAATAGCTCATGAGTGAGGAATGGCCTGCCTCCAGAGGGAAACTTCACCTGCCTTTGGAAGATGCTTGTGAGTAAGCTACCTCGAGATCTGATTAGATATCTAGCTGGCAGTAACTCAGATGCGTGATCAAAAGGCTACCTCAGCCAGACTGTTTGCTCTTTAGGATTTCTAAGATATTGCTCAATCCTGTATCCTAGTTTCCCCTATCCCTTGTAATCAATACAGTTCTCCTTTTGGACTGGTGTGGGGGATTTATTGAGGGCTGGGTCCAAATTATGCCTAAGAGACCCCTGAGGTCTGCGGACTAAGGGAGACTTTACTTTTTTCCCCTTGACTTGGGGAAGTGCCCAAGTGCCTGTACTGGGTCGAGTACATGGTGGACTTTAAGCCTGTATTTCCCTGAGGACACAGGGCCGAGACAGTCCCTTGTCGGGGTGGTGGCATCTACGTTACCCCCAGACTAGCGAGTGTGCTCCGGGAGAGGGGTCGGCCGAGCATAAGGCGCCCCTAGGGAGGCATTCGGAGCCTGGAAGGTGGTGGGGCGCAGGGAGGTGGGCGGCTCAACGCAGGAGCGCCCCTTACTGGCCCGCCACACAACAAGATTAACATCAACGCTTATTAGAAAAGGAAACTTGATCTTAACTTTATTACTCTAAAACTATTTGTCAATTGCTGTGTGATACATAAAACATGGTGCCACTGCTTTTATCATGACACGGATGGGCACGCGCAGCACCCCGAGGGTCCCCTCAGGCTCTGCGACTCCCCCATCGGGCACCTCAGAGACAGCCACCCAGACGGAGCCCACGGTCCCAGGCTCCACGCAGACAGAGTCCCTGGCTCTCGGCTGTGGGGGCTGCCTGTCCCTTTTTCAGGCTCTGGGGCCCAGGAGCATGGCCACCTCCCCTTGTGGTGTCTGCTCCCTTTTGGGGTCTCTGGCACTCGAGCTGGAGGAGCTCTAGGCCACAGTCCAGAGACTATGTGCCATCAGGGACTGTGAGCAGGAGATTGACTCCTACTGCCAGGCCCTTCTGCCCCAGGAGCCAGAGGGTAGACCACCATCTCCCTCCAGGATAAAGGAGGACTCCGGGACCTCCCACTCTGTCCAGTCTGGGGCATGGAACAAGGTGGTCAGGGCCCTAAGACCCAATGCACCAAGGCCCCTGCCTCGCTGGAGCTTAGCAACAGGTGCGTAACTTTTGCAGTTCCAGCAGAGCCTGCTGAGTTGCGACCTCCCACAGGTAACACAGGCTCACCTGCAGCTACTGCCCCCGCTCTCCCCAAGACAAAACATAAGTGTTTGTTGTGGGAGACTCCATCCTGGGGGGGACTGAGGGGGCAATCTGCCGCTCTGACCCCTTAGCCTGGGAAGTCTGCTGCTTCCCGGGGACTTGCATCCGGGACATTGTGGAGAAGATCCCAAAGCTCCTCCAGTGCACAGACCACTATCCCATGCTCCTTAATCATGTGGGTACCAATGACACGGCTCAGAGCGCTCCCAGCCGGGTTATGAGGTGCTACAGAGATTTGGGAGTGGGGCTTAAGGGTCTACGAGCTCAGGTGGTGTTTTCGTGGCTCCTCCCAGCCTTGGGGTATGGGCTGAGGAGGGACAGGAGGATCCACGTAGTGAACCAAAGACCGCGGCGCTGGTGTCATCGGGAGGGCTTTGGCTACCATGACCACAACTCACTCTTTGGCGAGAGAGGCAGCAAGCTGCTGGGAAGAGATGGCCCCCACCTCTCTCCGCTGGGGAGGAGGCTCTTCTCAGCCAGACTGGCTGACCTGGTCCACCGGGCTTTAAACTAAGCCCCCTGAGGGACAGGGGGACTACCACCACTGCTGTCCCGCTGAGCAACCCTTGCAAAGCCAGCAGGCCAAGGCACTTAAGGGAGCCAGCCCTAGTACAATCTGTGGGCAAGGCAAGAGCCCCCAAGGGGACACTTGCCTGCCTGTACACTAATGCCAGGAGCTTGGGGAACAAGCAGGAGGAGCTCGTCTTCCTGCTCAATGCAAAGAATTATGATGTCATAGGGATAACGGAGACCCTCTGGGTTAAAATCCGTGGGGAAAACGGCACAGGGGACACAACAGTGGGAGTCTACTACCGACCTCCCACCCAAAGTTCTGAGCTTGACCAAGAGTTTGCCTGGGAACTGACTGAGGCCGCATGCTCCAGGACCATGGTTGTCACGGGTGACTTCATTTACCCGGACATCTCATGGGAGGATCATTCAGCAAAATCCGAGCGGTTGCAAAGCTTCCTCTCATGCATGGATGACTTCTACCTGGCTCAAGAAGTCTACAGGCCAACAAAAGGCAAAGCACTGCTCGACCTGGTACCGGCTACTGGGGATGACCTAATCGGCGACCTCGTGATCAATGGGAAGCTGGGTGACAGCGACCACGAGCTGATCACCTTCACCATCCACCGTAAAGCTGGCAAGTCAGTCAGCAACACGGAAGTCCTTGACCTCAGAAAAGCCAACTTTGACAAGCTCAGGAGGCTTGTCAGTCAGGCCCTAAAGGACCATATCCCCAGGGAGAGGGGAGTTCAAGAAGAGTGGTTGCTCCTCAAGGGAGTGATCCTCAATGCACAAGCTAAGTCTATTCCATCTTGGAGGAAAGGCAGCAAGAGGGCACAGCAGCCCCCCTGGCTCTCTAGGGACCTAGCAGACCTCCTAAGGCTAAAAAGAAAAGCCTACAAAGGATGGAGGACAGGATTCACCTCCAAGGAAGATTATTCTGCACTGGTCCGGTCCTGCAGGGAGCAAACCAGGAAAGCCAAGGCTGCAACTGAACTCCAACTAGCTTCAAGCATCAAGGACAACAAAAAGTCCTTTTTCAGATATGTGGGGAGCCGGAGGAAAAGCAAAGGCAACATTGGACCCCTGCTGAACCAGATGGGACAACTGACAACTGATGCCCAGGAAAAAGCCAACCTATTAAATGGGTACTTTGCGTCAGTCTTTCATCAGTCCCATGGGACGCTCATGCCAACTACGGGACAGGGACATCTGGGTGAGGGAGATCCCCTGCCGTCCATTGATGCTGACCTCATGAAGGAACATGTTGAGAAGCTGGATACCTTCAAGTCAGCCAGCCCTAACAATCTACACCCCAGGGTACTCAAGGAGCTGGCGAGCATCATAGCCCAGCCCCTGACACGAATCTTTAAAAACTCCAGGTGTCCGAAGGCTCGAAGAAGGCCAATGTGGTGCCTGTCTTCAAGAAAGGGAGGAAAGTGGATCTGGCTAATTATAGGCCTATCAGCCTGACTTCTATCCTGGGGAAGATCTTAGAAAAGTTTAGGAAAGCGGCCATCCTTAATGGACTGGCCGACACCAACATCCTAAAGGGATAGCCAGCACGGAGTTGTTGTGGGTAGGTCTTGCTTGACCAATCTCATTTCCTTCTACGACCAGGTGACCTATCACCTGGACAAGGGAGAAGAGATTGATGTCCTATATCTTGACTTCAAAAAAGCCTTCGATCTGGTATCCTATGATCAACTCTTGGTGAAACTGGCCAATTGTGGCCTTGGGTCCACCATGATTCGCTGGCTGGGAAATTGGCTCTGTGGTTGGACCCAGAGGGTAGTAATTGATAGCAGTCATTCATCATGGTGTCCTGTGACCAGTGGGGTCCCCCAAGGCTCGGTCCTTGGACCCATATTGTTCAACATCTTCATTAATGATGTGGACATTGGAGTGGCCAAGTTTGCCGATGGCACCAAACTCTGGGGCAAAGCACCCATGCCAGAAGACAGCCGGGTGATCCAGGCTGACCCAGACAGGCTCAGCACGTGGGCAGATGAGAACCTGATGGCATTTAACACTGAAAAATGCAAGGTTCTCCACCTTGAGAAGAAAAACCTGCAGCACCCTTATAGGCTCGGCAGTGCTACGCTGGCTAGCACTACAGTAGAAAGAGACTTGGGGGTCATGACTGACCACAAGATGAACATGAGCCTGCAACCCGATGCTGCGGCTAGTAAAGCAACCAAAACGCTGGCTTGCATCCATAGATGCTTCTCAAGCAAATCCCGGGACGTCATTCTCCCCTTGTACTCGTCCTTGGTGAGGACGCAGCTGGAGTACTGCGTCCAGTTTTGGGCTCCACAATTCAAAAAGGATGTGGAGAAGCTTGAGAGAGTCCAGAGAAGAGCCACGCGCATGATCAGAGGTCAGGAAAACAGACCCTATGACGACAAGCTGAGAGCCATGGGGCTCTTTAGCCTGGAAAAGCGCAGGCTCAGGGGTGACCTGGTGGCCACCTGTAAGTTTATCATGGGTGACCAGCAGTATCCGGGGGAACATTTGTTCACCAGTGCGCCCCAAGGGATGACAAGGTCGAACGGTCATAAACTACTGCAAGACCATTTCAGGCTGGACATGAGGAAGAATTTCTTTACTGTCTGAGCCCCCAAGGTCTGAAACAGCCTGCCATCGGAGGTGGTTCAAGCACTTACATTGAACACCTTCAAGAGCAAATTGGATGCTTATCTTGCTGGGATGCTGTGACCAATCCTCAGCCAGGGCTCTTCCTGGACTTTTGCTAAGGGCTGTCATTCAAACCCTGCTGGGGCTACATCCTCCTCCCACTTCGAAGAGGTCTGCTTCCAATGCAGCTTCACTTGCCAGCAAGGCAAACAGTGTCTCTGCTGGGTCAAACTGTTTCTTTGCACTCTGTCCCTCTGCAGGGCAGCCCTTCCTATCCCTTCAAGTAAGTACAATTTTAATGCTGCTACATCAGGCTTTCGGCCCGCTTTATGGAAATGGGAGGCTTCTCCCTAGCTTACTCCTGAGGCCATGTGGCTGAGAGCAAGCAAAACTTGGGCATCTGAACTCCAAGCCTTATGAGCAGGGCAGGCCATTGGGTGGGGGGAGAGAATCGGGGCTGCTGTCCCGGGCCTCATGCTTAGGGAGGCCCTGTAGACAGTGCTACAGGGCTGTACAGGTCCCACCAGCAGCTTCTGCAGGCCGTGGCCACTCCCACTCACTGGCCCCACACAGGCTGATATGCCCCTAGGCCCCACACACCCCTAAGCACAGCTCTGCTTATGGGCTTGCGCCTGCACGTAGGATGCCTGCCAAAGAATTTGGAAACATCTGAAGACCCAGGTGGGGGTGGGGCCCAGGTAGACATGGAGGTTGCCCTGGAGGGTAGCAGCTCTGGGGTCTTCTGTTCCCGTGTAAAGCCTGGAGGAAGGAAACGAAGCCCTGCCCAGGAGAGCTGCCCTACCACAGGCACCTGGAGATGGGGTTTCTCCTCCTTTTTAAAGACATGCACAATTGAAGCACAAACCCAGATCAGTTCCACTGGCTGAGGATTCCTTTTCTCATTGAAACTACAGTCCAGGGGTATGAACATTTCAGGCAAGTTTAAAGCCCCATCTTGTTTCTCTTAGCAATTGGCTCACTTGAGTGCGACACAAGAACTGATCTCAGGGAGGAATTGGCTCTGATCTCTCACCCAGGAGTGAGCAGTTAAGGTTGAGGTCCTTGGGCTACACTGCCAGAGGCTCCAGCAGTGGTAGATATGGGAGGGGAATGAGGGTCTTTTCTGCTTCAAGGCTTTGTGGCCTATGTTCAGAAAAAACATGAAGAATAAAGATGAAGCCAACAAGACCCTGCCTTTGGAGCGAGGGGCTGAGTAATGTTCCCTGCAGCTGTGTGGAGGAGGCAGGATCTGGCCATGGTCTGGAGGCCACCCACTACCTAGCATGTGACAAGACATTTTTGTGCTGTAACCTTGTGTGTGTTTTATCTCCAATTCAGACGGTTAGCGTGTCTGCGCAGGGAACCGCCTGATCCCCTGGTTCTCACCCGCCACGACTTCGATCTTATCAAAGAAATAGGGAGGGAAGGGATGTTGCTATGATTAGTACCCAAGGAAGGACTGTGGCGGGCCAGTAAGGGGTGCTCCTGCGTTGAGCCCCCCACCTCCCTGCGCCCAACCACCTTCCAGGCTCTGAATGCCTCCCAAGGGGCGCCCTATGCTCGGCCGACCCCTCTCCCGGAGCACACTCGCTAGTCTGGGGGTAACATCGCCACCACCACCCCGAGAAGGGACTGCCTCGGCCCTGTGTCCTCGGGGAAACACAGGCCTAATAGTCTGACGGGTACTCGACCCAGTACAGGTACTTGGGGCACTTCCCCAAGTCAGGGGGCAAAAAGTAAAGTCTCCCTTAGTCCGCAGACCTAAGGGGTTTCTTAGGCATAATTTAGACCCACCCCTCAAGTCTCCCACACCAGTCAAAAAGGAGAACTTATTGATTACAAGGGGTAGGGTAAACTAGGATACAGGATTGAGCAATATCTTAGAAATCCTAAAGAGCAAACAGTGTGGCTGAGGTAGCCTTTTGATTACGCATCTGTGTTACTGCCAGCTAAATATCTAATCAGATTGAGTAGCTCACTCACAAGCATCTTCCAAAGGCAGGTAAAGTTTCCCTTTGGAGGCAGGCAGTTCCTTGCTCATGAGTTTTGGGGTGAGAGAGAGCTAGTTTCAGATGGTAAGGCTTCTCTGTGTCCCCCACATGGCTGCTGCTTCACCTCATGGCTGAAGAGAGCCCACCTCCTAGCCCGTCCTAACTTATATAGCCCCCATGACCTCATTCACCTGGTCCAGTGGAGGTCAGCCCCAGTTGGCTGTTAGCCAACCAATTTGAAATACATCATCTGTCACTGGGCAGATCCCAGCTCCCCAGGTAGGTGCCCCTCACCGTCAGGTAACTGATGCCAGTCACGAGGCAGAGGGAGCAGGTTCCCCCCTCCCTCAGGACTGCAGCCAGCTCAGGTTACCTAAAGAGACAGGCTGAGGTGTGAATCCTCTGTGCTGGCCCATCTAATCACGTTGTCACAGGGCAGAGATTTTGGGGAGAAACCAAGGTGGCTTTCTGCCACAAGGACCACCCTTGGTCTATTTTACAATCTAGGTGCTTTTTTTTTTTTTTTACAGGGAACCAGATGGGAGGCAGCAGCTCGTCAGAGTTGTTCCTGGGATCACCCCCATGCTCTAAAGAGGATCCCTGGCACCTCAGTTGAGATGGTAAGTGAGGAGGCGCATCTCACCCGCTTGTGGCTGCATTGAACAGTCAGTGCCCACAGGGTCCCCTCCGAATCCTCTGCCCTGCGGACGGGGGCTCCGGGCTTCCCTGTCTTATTCAAGTCCTTGCCCACTCCCCATAATCAAAAGAAAGTAGAAGGGAGAAGAAGGGTTTTCTTTATTCTCAAGTCTGGGCTCCCTGCTGCTAATTACCTCATTAGCAGCTTGTTATGGGCACTGCCCAGCCTCTTTTGCCACACAGTGCCAGCATGCAGGTTCAGGAGTTCGCCTGCGGCCAGGACCCGAGATCTCAGCCCCCAGCGTCCCTCTCCCCTCGGGGTCTAGATGCTGTGCCGGGTCCGCTGATCTTGTGTTATGGGTCCCTCCTCTTGGATCCTTCTCCCAGAGAGTATCCCCCACAGCTCCTCTCTTGTCCTGTGGTGCCCAAAAGCAACTTTCCCTGGGCATCGTCCCCTTCATATCCCTGGGCGCCGAGCCCCATTGGCTCTCCGTGGGTGTGGGGCATCTCCTCGCCCTGCTAGGCCATAATCACTACCAGCTGCATCTCTCAAGTAACAGGGTTTCAGTCGGGAACCCTGTTACACAGACCATGTGTTCCTGCATGGGTGTTACAAGGCTTCCCAATGCTTCCTGGGACAGGGTTCCCTTCCCCGCCAGGACGGCTGGAGCGCAGTGCACAGCCAGCGTGGATTGAAATGCTGGTTCTCCTTACAGTCTATTTAGAGCCACCTTTATTTTTGGGGCAGAGCAGGGGAGTCGTCTGCTCCTGAGTAATAACAAGCGTGAAGACAAGGTCCAGGGAGAAGCCAATAGCAGCTGTTCAAAGCAAGAAGCCCATCGGAGGGTGGCGGGAGTTTCGCCCGGTGGAAGGAAAGGGCTATCAAGAGAAGGTCCGGGAGGGACAAAACTCCTGGCATGGGCAAGCAGAGAGGGAAAGGGGTGGGAGGCAGGAGAGGTGCAGACTGGCTCCAGGTGAAAGGGCTGTGCAAGAGGATGGCTTCAAAGAGGCTTTCAGGGGTAGGTGACATCCCTGTTCAATGGCAGGTCCAGGCCATGTGGGACATTGGTCGGAGGCAAGGCAGGAGGCCTGAGTGCAGGAGTTGGAGGGAGGAGTGTGAGGTGTCCCCAGGACCTGTGAGCACCCTCCCAGCAGCGCTCCATCCCCTGGGCAGGTGAGGGGCCAGAGGCGAAGGGCAGGAGCAGGGAGCTGTGTGTCCAAACCAGCTGCAGGTCTTTGACCCTGATTCCAGGGCTTTTCCTGCCGGTGACCCCCTAGTGCCAGGGATGCTGGGGGCATGGGTGAACCCCAGGGGACACCTACCTATCTCCTGGAGAGAAGAGGGATGCAGACAGGTATAGAAGGGGTGCCTTGAAACCCAGCTGAGGACTGCTCCAGCTCAGTTCCAGGATGGACAGGCTGAGGCGGGTGCTGAGGAGGAGGACAGCCAAGGTGGGCTATGTGCTAGAAGACAGCAGCGGGGGGCCTGGGCAGGAACATTTGTGTCCTCCCTTACCCCATCAAGGCAAGAACGTGACTGTGCCCTGTGTGCTGGTATAAGGAACCAGCAGGTCCCAGCACTAAGGAAGACCAGCTGAAGAAACCCACCACCTCCAGGTCCAAATGGAGGTGGCCCTGGGTGCACTTGGGCTGGTGGGAACCCAGAGGAGAAGAGCACTGGGCAGTAGAGCCATGCAGCCCCCCGCCCAGGGCATGGGGGCAGCCTGGAGCCTGCACCTCCAGCCTGTAGCAAGAGACAACCCCCTTGCAGAGGCGCAATGGAGGGTCCAGCCACCCTGGGGCAGGAGCTGAGCCAGTCCTGCAGCAGCCCCAGCCTGAGCTGCAGCTCCTCCTCCGCGGACTCAAACAGATCCCTGTACACCAGGTGCCTCCCAGCCCCTGGTGCCAGCCGCATAGGTGAGGAGATGCGCTGGGGGCCAGGAGGTCTCAGGCCCATTCCCCCTGTAAGGCCAGTCATACTCCGAGTAGGGCTGGGCAGGGGCATCTGTTCCTGGCCAAGGTGAGGGGGCTAAGCCACACAACCCTCCTGGTCCCCATGTGTTGTGTGGGCTTGGTGGGGGTGGAGTGAAAAAGGAGGCAGGGTCACTTGTGGTGGGGATAGGCACCTCCCAGGGGAGCAGGGACAGGCTAATTTGCTCTCAGCCATGGGGGCATGAAGTAGCAGGTGTGGAGGAGGGTTATTGAGAGGGGGCCTTTGGCTGGCATGAGGATCATGACACCACCTTTTCCCCTCACACCTCACGTGTGTTACCCACCGGAGCAAAGGTCTCACCCTGCCTGCCTTCCTGCCCACTGCAGTGATTCCCAGTCCAGCCAGTAAGAAGACCCAGAATGAGGAAGAGCATGAAGAAGAGGACAAGGAACATCAGAAGACTTGGCTGGCCTCATTCACACAGCACCTCCAGGAACCAGGGGAGGTAGGAACCTCCCCCAGTGGAGCCAGCACCCAGTCAGTTCTCTGTTCTGTCCCTGGGGAGACGCTCACCTGTGGGCTGTGCTGTAGGTGGGTGTGTTTGTGAAGTCCCAGTGCGTCCCCTCTACCACAGACACTGCCCTGCTCCTCACTGAGCCTACCCTGGAGGAGATGCATGTCAACATTGTGGGGGTCCCAAGAAGCCTGAGTCCCACTGGTCTCTAGGTCCTGAGGGGTCTCTGGCTAAGAACTGGACTTTGTCCCAGTCCCACTCCTGGTAGGGGCAGCCCAGAAAGGATGGACAGTGCCTGCTACAGGAGCTCCTCACCCTGTGCGTAGCCATGGAGCAGAGGGGAGAGGAGGCTGTGGAGCTGCAGGGATGAATAGTGGCCATCCCTGAGAAGATCATGGTGAGTAGAAGGTAGCACAGGATGGTGTGGGAAGAGGGAAGGATTGGAGAAAGGGTTGCTTCAGGCCAGGAAGGAGGGGAGAGGTGGAGCTGGAACAGGGAGAGAAGGGCAGGTACAGCTGGGGCAGCAGAGAAGGGACATTCTGGTAGAGACTGGAGGGAATCATGTGGTGAGGGTGTGATCAGAGGGCAAGTGGGTGATTTGAGTGACATGTTTGAGTGGCTGTGGGTAGGAGAGGGCCAGTCCAGTGGGGTCAGTGAGAGGGGAACATTTGAGGCAGCCCAGTGAGATGGGTGGGATCCTGCTGTGGGTGCCTGGAGCACTGGGTGGTCTTACATGCAGACAGGGCTGTGGCCTGTGGGGCCCTAAACTCACCCTTCCCTTTGAGTCTCACAGGAGCTGATGGAGGATTTATCAACTGAGTAAGATTTGAGAAACATCCTTCCCATCATCATAGCTGCCATCTGGTACCTTAGGTACGAGGACCTCTGCCTGACAGTTGTTGCTCTGCCCTGCAGCTCAGGCCTAGATCTCTGAGCTGTTTCCTGCCCACCCCAGTGCCACCCCTGCCCCACACAGCTCAGTCTCATGTAGGCTCCTCTCTCCTGACAGCAACCTGAAGATGTACCTGGACTCTTTCCTGCAGTCGTGTCTCCTGTGAGCTGCAGCTTCCAAAACCTTTTGGGCCATAGGGTGTGACAGCAACAGTGACCTGGTAGGTCCCCCTGCCACTGTCCTGTCCCACAAGCCAGCCCCTGGCACCTACAGGCACAAGCTGCATGGCACTGACCCTGGGCTCTCCCTCCCCTTCCTGGTCACACAGAGGATGCACACGGGGAACCTGGAGGGCCTGCTGTGGTGCCTACTGTCCAGCACCCCCAGCCTGGGTAGGCCGAATTTCCTGTGGGAGGTGAGCAGGATGCAGAGGTGCTGGGTCCCAGGATGGACAGTCCCAAGCCCTGCACAAGTTTCGCTCAGCACCTATGGAGCCGAGCTGTAAGATAGATGGTCAAGCCTGAGCTCAAAGCCTCTGCCCTGAAGGGGAGAGGGCAAACAAGATTGCTCTGTACAGCAGAGGCATGTGCCCATTGATTTTGATGTCTTATTCCCACTGCAATTCACATTCTGGATGGAGGTACTGAATGCCCAGCACTGAGCCCTGGGCACGAGAACCAGTATCACCCTCATCTCCTTTGCAGTCCACCTTCTCCCACAATTTGAGGTTAGAGAGCCCTGACCCAGGGTGTCCTTGTCCCCTGTCATTGTCAGGGCCCTCCTGGGAGAGTGGAGTCCAAGCCGGGACCTGGGTTTCACTCCAGGGCTCTGCTTCTGTCTCATTGGTGCACCCTGGCTCTCTTTCTGGGGGTCTCTTTTCCATGGCCTGCTCTGGGTATAGTTCTCCCTGGTCTTGGGGTCATTGTAGCCCTGGAGCCGCAGGCATGGGGAATCATCATGGGGCCCTGACCAAGTCCCTGTGCTCCAGGTTTCCATGAAAACAGAAGGATTTTATGCTCTGGCACTATGTTCTCTGCCCCCGCCTTGTACCTCACCCTCCTGCTGGGTAATGGGGGATGTGAAGAGAGACCTCCCAGAGGAGCAGGAACAGTCTGGTCTCCTCTCAGCCATGGCAGCCATGAGGTTGCAGGGTCTGAGGGTGATGGAGGAGGATTACATAAGACTTACATAGACAGGGGGCCCTTGTGCTGGCAAGGGGAGGACAACACCATCTCTGCTCCCCGCACCACACTTCCCTTCCCATCAGGGGCAGAGGAGTTGCCCTCTCCCCTTTCCTCCCTGCTGCAGTGATCCCCAGCCCACCACCATGGAGCTGGGTGGAGAGGAGGAGGACAAAGAGAAGGAGGATGAAGACAGGAGGTCCCCAAAGGAAGCTGCCTTCTTCACTGTCAGAAAACACCTCCACGAATCAGGAAAGGTATGAAACTTCTGCAATGAAGCTGGCATCCAGTCAGTCCTCCATTCCCCAATTCAGTTCTAGGTGATAAGGAGCCCAAAAGGGGAGACACAATAAGCCCATAGGCTGTACTTGAGGTTCGTGTGTTTGTGGAGACCCAGCTGGGTCCCTCCCTCCACAGACACTACCCTGCTCCTCACTCCGCCTGCCACAGAGATGCATGTCAGCACCATGGGGGTCTCAGGAGACCTGAGTCCCACAGGGGATTTGGGGAGGAGCAGAAAGCCCCTGGCTAAGAGCCTGCTTTTCCCCGGCCCCATTCCTGATAGGTGCTGGACAGGAAAGATGGGCAGCGCTTATTGTTGGTGATCCTCACCCTGTGCACAGCTGCAGAGCAAAGGAAAGAGGGGGCCATGGAGCTGCAGGGCCTGAAAGCGGCCGTGCTGGAGAAGATTCTGGTGAGTAGGATGTAGCACAGGATGGTGTTACAAGAGGAAAAGAGAGGAGAACTGGTTTTGTGAGGTCAGAAAGGAGGGGAGAGGTGGAGCTGCAATTAATGGAGACAGAAGGGCAGGCATGCCTCGGCCTGGGCATTGGGCTAGGACTACCGAGAAGGGAGATTGTGGTAGAGGCTGGGGGGCAATCCTGCATCTGGAAGGCAGATGAGGGAGGTATGAGGGAGCAAGTGGGTTGTTTGAGCAGCATGTTTGCAATTGTGTGGGAGGCAGAGGGCCAGCCCAGCTGGGTGGGTGGAAGAGGGATGTATGAGGCAGCCCAATGGGGTGGTTGGGATCCTGCTGCCTGTGCCTCCAGCACTGGGTGGTCTCCTGTGTGGGACCTTGCTTTGGCCTGTGGGGCCCTAAACTTGCCCTTCCCTTTGGGTCTCACAGGAGCTGATGGAGAATGTCTCACTGGAGGCTGACTGGAGGAACATCTAGCCCTACAGCATAGATGCCATCCATTTGCTCGAACTGCTTCCCCACATGGAAGCAGGTTGAAGAGGTGCCGGGGGGGGGGTGTGGGGAGTGGGGCAGGAGCTTGGACTCCCCTGGGCTGGGAACTGGGCTGTGGGGTCTGGCTTGGAGGCTGGGGGGAATCCATCTCTTAGGGGCAGGGAAGGGCCGGGTGAGGATTGTGTTGGGTCCAGGGTCCATGACCCCTCCCCACATCCCCTGTCCCTCCTGGGGGCAGCAGAGGCTCTGCCTGGATCTTGTATCCCTGCAGGAGAAAGAAATCCCTTTCAGGGTCCTGAACAAGCTGTTCATCATAACC
>NW_028324443.1:0-67205 GCF_052110815.1 Crocodylus siamensis | reverse complement strand
GCTCCCCAGTGGAGGCAACTGGATGACGACGACCTCAGCCCGCGCTTTGGAGGATCCTCCCCCAAGCCTGCTTGGTCTGGGCAGCTCTCTGAGTTCCCCTCATATTTCTGAGGCCAGTCCTTTTGAGATCCAGTGCAAACTCCTCCTTGTTGTGCGCCTCCACTCAGCCCACACTCCTGCCGACCCCTGGGGACCCAGCATGACCCCGCATTGCTCCCAACCCAAGGGGACCCACCATGACACCACACTGCCCCTGACCCATGGGGACCCAGTGCGAATCCGCACTGCTTCTGACCCATGAAGACCCAGTGCGACCCCCCACTGCTGCTGACCCACAGGGACCCAGCACAACCCCACACTGCTCCCAACTCATGAGAACCCACGACAACGCTGCACTTCTCCCTCTGCTGTGCCAGGGCTGGACCTGCTCCTTATGCATCTGGCACGCAGCTGGTGTCTAAGGTGTCCCTGCTCTGGCTGCAGGCTGAGCTCAGACAGACATGAGGCACCACTGGGCACCACGAACTGATCCCTGCATGGAGACGCAACCTCAGCCCCATGTCATGGTGCTGCGTATTGTGGCGATGGACAAAGAGTGTCTGTGGGTGCTGGTTCAGGGGGAGCAGGAAGGATGCTGGCTCCTACCGGTTGGAGAGGGTGTGTGTGGAGGGGTTGCTGGGGGCACGTCCATGTAGCATATGCAGGGCAAGACACTCTACGACACCACTGTTGAGTTATTGGGTTGGCAGGACACTGCATGTGTCTGTGACTGGTTGGGGGTGCAGGGCAAAGAGGGGAGTTAGTGGTAATGTAATGCTGGGACCCTGTGGCGTGTGTGCTGGGACACTGCTGAGGTGCTGCCTGTGCATCACAGCTGGGTGCAGAAGGTGTCCAGGCCCTGGGTGTGTGCCCCCGGGGCTGGGGCTTGCTGCGTGCGGCCAGGACTTGCCTGGGGGCACCCAGGTGGAAGCAGTGAGGAAGGGGTTTTTGTCTGCTGGCACACCTTGGGGACCAGAGGATCCAAAGGATCTAGTGGTGGGGTAACATCCCCCTTTCAGACTGCCCCACAGGCGCAGCAGCTGGGACTTTTTCATTGCCAAACACAAGATAAATGCCTTGTGCCACCCCCAATTGTGACACCTCCCCTTCCCCTGCCTGCTCAGCAGCAGGTACCCTCCCATTCCCTGCTCCCGCCCATGGCTTCCACTGTGCTGGAGTGGGAAGGGAGCTCTCAAATTGCTGCTTCCCTGCTTTATTGAGCAGCAGCAGTCGCAGAAGCTTATGGCTACCCCCAAGTTGCCCAGACCCTGGGTGCTGCCTCCTAGCTCAGGAGCAAGCACTGGTGTTGCGCCTGCTTTCCCAAGGAGATCCTGGCCAGAGTAGGTCTAGAGCCCCTCTGCTGCTGACATGCATGCGGAGGATTATGTGGGGAGAGATCTAGCACTTGCTCCTGGTCTGGAAGGGAGCCCCTGGGAGGACAGGGCAGGGGGACCTGCCTGCTGGTGCTGTTGCCTATGGAGCCACCTGGAGTAGGGCAGGAGCATCTCTGAGCTCCTCCTTGCATCCCCTTATCAGCCAGGAAGGGGTGATGGGAGTGCAGTGGACGTGCTGCTAAGGATGGAAGGGAAAGGACATGGTAGTGAGAGCTGGAGAAAGGTTTGTTCCCATATTTGGGAACTTCAGAAAACAGACCCTGCTGCTGCTCCATGGTGTGCTCTACCCAGAAGCGGGGATGGGTGTGTGTGTGTGTTAGTGTGCGTGTGCATGGTGTGTAAACCCTGGTCCCAGTGGGAGAGAGGTTTTCTCTTCTCTGGGGTGGCACACATGTGGCATTTCCTGAAAGCTGCCCGGCCAGAAGCATCCCCATCACACATATCCTACCCCAGCAGGTTGTAGTTTTCAGTCATGCCCCAGGACCAGGAGCCTCCACCACCCCATAGCTCCTACCCTGTACCTCCAAGATGTTATGAGCAGCAGCTCCAGCCAGGCGGTGTTCTTCTCCTGGCAGTTGCAGAAAACCGGTGGCTCCAGTGCTCAGAGCCCTGTAATTATAATGACACTGGGGCCTGTTCGTAGTTAGGCAATTGTGCCTGATTGGGAGTGGAGCCATCTGCTTAGGATGCGGTGTCTGTGAGGGGGAGCCCAAGGGCAGGCAGTGTGTGCTGTGGGTGCACGGCCCAGGGCTGCAGGTTCCCTTCCTCCTGTGTGATGAACAGGGCTCTGGGCTTGTTCCTCATGGTTATATCCCCAAGGGCTGCCTGAGAGAGGGGGGCTGGCACTGCCATGATGGGTGCCCAGCAAGGAGAGCACAGCATGGCCAGGTGGGTGTAGGTGTGGGAGGTGCTGGGTGCATGGTTGCAGGGTGCTGTTCAGACAGGTTTCCCAGGAGTGCAGGGTCAGTGCTGAGACTGACATGGGAACCTAGACTTTGTGACCTCCCATGGCTGGAGCCCAGTTGTCCTTGGTGCAGCTGTTGCAGCGGTGTGTAGCTGTCTGGGACTTCCCCTTGAGTCCTGTCCCTTTGCTGTGTCTGGCTGGTGTGTGTTTAGCCCTTGTGTAGTCCAGGCTGGTGCTCTGAGTCCTGCTCTTTGTGAGTCGTTTCTGGGGTGTGGGTGGGACTCTGCAAAGGGCTGAGTCTGGACTTGGTCTTTTCTTGCAGGGATGCTGGAGGGTTTCACATTCTCCCTTGTTTTTAGTGCAGATGCAAGACGGGACAGTGCTGCTGGGAGAGGAGGTCCAGGTCACTTCTGCCCCACAATTAATGCAGGAGGTCCTTGGCGGCCTGGACAAGCCACAGCTCGATCATGGAAGAACTGTGGCCAAGCCCCTGAGGTTGACAGTAGGAGTGAAGGGTTTGGAGGAAGGGTTTGGAGTAGGCCTGTGCAAATAGGCAAGTGTATGATTCAGATTCAGTCAATTTGGAGGACACGGATTCAGTTCAGAGATTTGGACTGCTGTCTTGAATCGATTAGGTTGAATTACCTTTGGCAGATTCAGCTCTGATTCGTAGAGATTCAGAGAGTCGGCCACAGTCTATAATGGGGAATCACAGAAATACCTGTAACCATGCCAGTTTTTGGCTGACTCAGATAAACTTTGAAAGGATGGTAGCCCCTGCTGAAGTCATGACGCCTGCCAGTTTTCAAGGAGATAGGTGCAGGCGTTGCTGGAAAACTGCACCTCAGGCTGCTGAGAAGCAAAACTCATGTCACGTGTGACTCTGTGTGTGTGTTAAGGTGCACCCTCACTGGTGCTGGGGCCTCTATACAACATGATAGTGTGCCCCAGTGAGGCCTCCTCCTCCCCTACAGCCTCATCCCAGTCCACCAGTTGAAATATAAAGCGGTAAGTAAGCAGCACAGTTGTACTACCAGCATCTCAGGCAGCCATTGGGTCACAGAGCCTTTCTTTGCTGCAGGAGCTGCTTCTCCAGGAGCTGACAGAGAACTCTTGCTGCCAGCCCCAGCCCTGGGGATTAGATATACTTAGGGCCCTGCCTCCTTTCGGTCAGCTGATTGGGGGGACATGTGCTAGGAGTGTTGGTTTGAGGGTATGGCACTGGCAGACACTGTTCTATAGGTCAATCTGCTATCTCTTAGTAGACTAACTGAAGAGTTAGAGAAATATATCTTAGCAAGGTTTTGGGTTGAAAAACCCTTTGCCAGGCTGAGGAAGCACCTGCAGTTGGTGTGTGCGCTCTTCCTGAATGGAAGGAATAGTAAAGAAGCCAGAGGCTGGCCTGCAATGCAGGTAAGAAAGGCAGTCAGTGAAAATGGAAATGGGGGAGTCAGGGGGCGAGAGAGACAGGCTGGGGTAGAGGAAAGGGGGATGTAGCAGGTAGAAGTGGAGAGGTACCTGCTGCTACCTGGGCAGTCAGATGTCCAGCAGGTTGTAGTGTGTCCTAATTCCAATGTCCATATGGAGTCCAGGAGTTTTTATATCTAGGAGGTTGATAAAGTGAAGTTAATAGCCTCCTGTGTGAAAAGCGGTTTGTAAATTCAAGCAAGCCCCCAACCTTGCTAACCTCATCACCAGAAGCCAACTTCCTTCAGCCTAAAACACAAATGCCACCAACATATCTCCAGTACCCCCACACACTGCATACCAGAATCTATGAAAGACAAGAATATCCAAGTACCTGTGGGGAGAGCTTGCTCACAAAAAAACCACTCTGTCTCCAGTCTCTCAGGCCTGATCCTCAAAGGGAATTTACAAACCACTTTTCACAGATGAGCCTATGAACTTCACTTCATCAACCTCCTAGGTACAGAAACTCATGGACTCAATATAGACTTTGGATCGATGAGACGCTACAAACTGCTGGGCATCTGACCCCTTAGGTACCTCTTCACTTTTACCTGCTACGTCCCCCCTCCCCCTACGCCAGCCAGTCTCTCTCACCCCTGATGCCTCCATTTCTATTTTCACTGACTAGCTTTCTTTCCTGCATTGCATGCCAGCCTCTGGCTTCTTTCCTATTCCTTCCATCCAGGAAGAGCACACACAACAACTGCAGGTGCTTCCTTAGCCTGCTGAAGGGTGTTTTCAACCCATACAGCTGGCATCCCAGGCAGCTAAGCTGAGCTTACCTGGAGCCTCACAACTCCACTGCAACCAGCAAGCCTGTCAAAGACATGATGGGTCTGGGTTTTCCCCAGCCAGGACTGTGTGCGTGCATGCGGTGGCTGGAGGTTATGGCACCCCCTATCCGCCGTTCACCAGGGAGATCCTCAGTCCTGACATTTCCTGGGGCTGCCATGCCACCGGCAGTCCCACCAGACCTCCCGACCCTGGCAGAGTGCAGTTTTAGTGGTCATGCCCAGGACCTGGGGCCTCCTCCTTCCCCAAAGCCCCAGCCCATACCTCCAAGTTTGTCCTGGCATGGGAGCTCAGCAGGGACATGTTCTTCCCCTGGTGGCTGGCGATGCAGTGAGTGCTGCCTCCAGCTCAGAGAGCGGAGCATTGCCTTCTGTGTTGTGTTTAGTCTGTATGTGTGTGTAGCTAATAACTATATGTAATCTCTTCTTCTTGTATGATTTATGACTGTGTCTGACTTCTTCTGTGTGGTGTTTAATAACAGCTTTTCTGTTTCTATGATGCGTATGTCTGATTTCTGCGTTGTGTTTACTCTATACGTGTATGTAACTACAATAATATCTCTTGTTCTTCTATGATATATGTTTCTGGCTTCTTGTGTCTTGTGCTTATTCTGTATGTGCATGTAAGTTTATAATATATCTTCTTCTTTTCTGGGTATGTGAGTATGTGTAACGTACATTCCTCCCGATTCAATTCGGACTTGGTGATTCGGCCAGCGAATCAAATCAGCTCCCAAAACTCTGCACACCCCTAGTTCAGAGCTATGAGGACAAGTTGCTGGTGATTTACAGCAGCAGTTGGTCTGAGAAAGAGAGCCGGATCAGGAAGCCGGGTTGTGCGGTGTCATCGGAGGCCTGAGATTTCCGCACCCAGCATTTAGGTGTTACAGGGCACGCAGGGACTGGAACTAAGGAGAGGGAGCGCATGGCCGTTCAATCTACCATGTCCTCGCTAGTCAGAGACATCAGCTCCCAGTCACCCCTCTCTGGCCACTCTTTCATTGCCTGCGGAGCCACCTCCAACAGCAAGTCGGTGTCTTCATCTGGCCGCTGAAACCAGACAATGATTGAAATACCTGTAACCATTGTGGGCTCACTGTCCTGGTGTGGAGGGGTATCTCTGGAAATGTCAGCTATGTGCTTGGGCCTCAGGCTAGGGTCATCCAAGCTTGTGATGGTGGTGCTGGTTGTCTCTGACAGCTGCTGGTCCTGGGAGGCATCATCTCCCACCGTGTCATCACTGTGGATTTTGTTCAGAGAGCTGCTGGGCAAGCAGAGAGGGAGGGTGAGAGGTGGCTTGGGGGACAAGGCACCCCGATGCCCTGAAGGCCCCAGGCAGGAGCATGGGAGGGTGTTTGGGAAGAGCAGGGAGGGGCAGTGCCAGGAGACTGGGCCTTGGTTTGTGCAGCTGGGTGTGTCCCAGGCCGTGGGAGGGACAGGGATTGATCCTGCTATGCATGGGCTGGCAGCCCCATGGGAAAGGCTGGCACAGGCCATGGGTGGGGGGTAGTTCCTGGGGATGGGCTCAGAAGGACATGTCATGGCCATGGCAGGGCCTGGGTAGTCGGGGTAGGGCCAGTGGGTGCGTTTCATGGAGGTCCCTCCTTCCCTTCCCACCCTGGTCTCAGCCCCAGGAGATGGATGCCCCCTGCCTCCCCAGTCTGCACCCAGCCCTGCCCCATGGCTGCCACCTGTCCTCTTCCTCCAAGCAGTAGCAGGTCAGGGCCAGGCAGAGGCAGCTCCAGCACCCAAATTCCTGCCATTGGTCCCTGGGAACATCCGGCATGATCTTGGGCCTCAGGCTAGGCTCATCCAATATTGTGACGATGCTGCTGCTTGACTTTGATAGCTGCTGGTCCAAGGTGTCATCTGATCTCACTGTGTCCTGAATCCGGACACTGTCCTCCTGAAAGCTGCCGGGCGAGCAGAGAGTGTAACCAGATTTGCCCGCTACTTTGGGGTGTGCTCTTTTATTAGGGCTAGGGTTTTGGTAATTCTATCAATGTGCTGCTTGTGTTACTTGTATTTCTGTATGGAGCTGTATCTCTCCCTTCTGCAAGCCCTCACCCCCAGTGGAGCTATCTTGCAGGACTCAGTTCAGTGGGGCTGGGTTCCTCCAGTCCCCAAATCAGTCATACACACAAACACACACAGATTAACGTGACACGCCTGACCTGGCTGGGTTGATCAGCATGGACAGGCTGACACCCTCATATGCCAAGAATCAGTTCATCAGAGCAACAATAACCACAGTCAGACACAAGCACACAATTAAACAGAATACCTCTGAATTTGGCTGGGTGTCCAGATGACACCCTCATGGGCCAGCATTCAGTTCATTAGGGCACGTCTGAGCCAAACTGGGTCAATCAGCCTGTACAAGCTGATCCCCTTATGTGTTTCGAACTCAGCATGTCCCAATCTTTTAGCCTCTTGATGAGCAGACCCCACAGTATTTCTAGGCTTCACAGGGATCTTTAGCTTAGGTAAGAGGGGCGTTGCTACAGAGCAAGTGGGGAAAGAGAAGTAAAGAAGGCAAAATATACCCAGTTACCACCAGTTTGACTATAAAAGTTATTTATTGCTAAGTAGATGAAATATATATTGACACTAGTAGTGATAGACATGCAAAGGAAAAACAAACACAAACAGTCACAGTATACCCTGGTTTCACTAAGTATTTGGGGAAACTTAGCTCAAGCTTAACTAATACAGTTCAAGTTCAGAAATCTCTGCTTAGAGAGAGAGAAGAGAAAAGAGAGCGAGAGCTGGGATCTCATGAGTCCAAGGCACTCGGGTTGCACAGCTGACAGGTCAAAGTTCTCAGCAGGATCCTTGAAGGGAGATGATCTGCCTCCTGCAGCCTCTCCAGAAGAAAGCGGGTGGTGTCAGCACACACACTGCTGCTTCTTTTACAGATTTTTATACCCTCAGTTCAGTTTCTTTCAAGCATTCTCAATAGTGTAAATCAAATTGTCTTCTCTATTGACAAGGGGTTATCTGGGTGGAACATCATAGGAACTTGATTGATACTCAGGAAACATCTACTTGGAGCCAGCTTGATAGCAGATATACTTGATGGGATCTCTCTTGGTGTCTTCAGAAACAATAGATTGCAGCATCAGGGTTTTTGGATTTTTACTTGCTGTGAACAAGCCTCAGCTTAGCATGACTTTTCCAGATCTTATTATAGTCTTTTAACAGACTTAAGGCAATTCTTGGAGTATTCATAACCTGTTGTGGAGAGGACTTCCACCAGTCGTCTCAGGAAAAGTATGACAACACTTGTGGACAGGGCTCCAACGGGCTGGACGCTGTGATGAACCCTGTACTGTTGTTCAAATGTTGCCCATACCCCCTCGGACTCAGTCTATTGCCTCAGCACTCCCTAACCCGGCAACCGAGTTGTAGCCAATTAAGTTTCCATCGGCCTCCCATAGTGGGACCGGGGAGTGTACGGCCCGAGATGCCTAATAAACTTACTTTTGCTTAGAGGTGTGGGGGGGGGGAGGGGGGAAGGAAAAGTCCTTTGTAAATCCAGATTAGAACTGGTCTGATAAGTGCTGAGCTGGGTGTGGGGGTCGATTAGCATTTGGAGCACAGATTCCCCATCATGCCGTGCTCCCCTGCTTCGCTGATCCCAGAATTCACTGCAGTCTCTGCTTCAGGTTTTCTGTTCTCCATCTCTCATGTAAATGAATGGTCATCTGTTCCCATCTCAGATGCAAATGAGACCTAGGGCACTTGTTGCACTCTTGTCACCCTTATCTGGAGGGTTTTAGGTGTGTCTCTCACTGCATCTTAATCAGTTTCTGTTTGGGGGGGGGGATGGCGATTCTTTGTGAGTCAGACAGTCTGTGTCCTGTGTCAGGGTTCCCCAAGAACATGGAGCTGACAGGTAACAAGAGGGAGGATGAGAGTTGGCTCCAGGGATGAGGCACCCCGATGCCTTCCAAAGCCCCGGGTGGGAGCTCAGGAGGGTGTTTGGCAGGAGCAGGAGCAGCAGTGCCAGGAGACTGGGCCCTGGTGTGTGTGTGATGGCCAGAACCAAATAAATTAAGCAATAAATATGTTTTTCTTGGAGGCATTTGGAACTTTTGTCTAATATGAAGCTTGCATTTTTGTAACCCGCAAATGTAACTTGTAACTGTTTGTGGAACTGATTAGGCCTCAAAGACAAAGCTATAGCTGTAAAATTAGCTGATCTAATAGTTCTTTCTCACTCAGAATTTTGCCTTGATGATGATAAAAACTGGATTCAACTGCCCAGCTTATCCAGTACATTTCAAGAAAGGACATCTCAAAAAAGCATAGTCAGAGAGTTTCAAAGGGGCTGGATTTAGGCGGAATAACGTTAATTTTAAACCTGAAGATGTTGTGTTGCAATTTGCTTATTGGATAAACCCAAGTTTGGACAGTAACTTATTATAATAATTTCTAACACTTTTTAACCCCAGAGGATAACAGCTATAAAGCAATATTATGAATGGCTATGTAACTAAAATTAGCATAATTAGAATATAAATGAACACACACGTCATAGTAACGCTCGGGAAGGACGGAACAGAAGGGTCGTTGCTGTCCCACACCCCACAGATCTCTCTTCCTCCCTGTGACAGTGAGGACCAGATCCTGACTGAGGGGCTTCCACCAGTATTCTTCGGGCAGCCCAGCTCAGAGACGTCTGACTTCACTGATTCAACTTGCTGTGCATCTTCTAACCGAGGGACTACCGATAAGTTACTAACCAAGTGGGAGCTCTTGGTTAATTTCTTTATCTGTTTTATTATCATTGTCAATTTTAATCTGTATTGTTATGTTGTCTGCTTATTAGCTTAACCTTTTTATTAACTACAATATATGCAAACTATATCTTTTGTTGTCATAAGTAAAATTCATTCCTTTTTGTAAGTGAAACGTCATTTCTTTCCTTTCCAACATCACCTTTTCAATCCCGAACCAAAAAGCCCAGTGGCTAATAAAGTTGCAGTGCTCAGTCAGCCTGCAACTAAATTGATATAGTCACAGTGCCCAGCTGGCCTGTGACATGTGTGCCCAGCTGCTGGGTGTGTCCCAGGCTGTGGGCAGGGACAGGGAGTGATCCTGTTCTGCATGGGCTGGCAGCCCCACCGGAGAGGCTGAGATGGGCGGTGGGTTAGAGCTGGTCCATGGGGATGGGCTCAGAGCGACATGTCAGGGCCATGTCAGGGCCTGGGTGGTTGGGGCAGGGCCGGTGGATGCATTTCCTGGAGCAGGCCAGGCCGTGCGAAGGTCCCTCCTGCCCTTCCCACCCTGGTCTGAGCCCCAGGACACAGACACCCTCTCTTCCCCCGTCTGCCCCCAGCCCTGCCCCGCGGCTGCCACCTGTCCTCCTCCTGCCAGCAGCAGCAGGTCAGGGCCTCCCACAGGCAGCTCCAGCACCCGCCGCTCTTCATCCCCGACATCTCTCACGCCACAGCCAGACTCTCTGCAGGCGCAACTGCAGCCGGAGCCGACCGGGGCCAACTGCCACAGAGTGGGACTTGGGGCATCGGTCTCCCCGGCGACTGCGTGCCAGGCTTTGTGACACAAGCAACTTAGCTCATCATCGTGGTGCATCATGACATCAGAGATCCCTCAGCCATTTGCATGCGGCTCATTTGCATTCCCAGACCTGATTGGCTGAGGTGCAGCACGGGGTTTGCAGGGGGAAGGGTTGCCCAGAGTCATGGAGAGCAAGTCAAGTCTGAGCAACTCGACGTCCTTCTGTGCCAGGCCCTGTGGGTCAGGGGAGAGCAGTGGGTGTGAGAAACCTGGAGTCTAGTGATGAGCCAAGGAGCGGTGTCCTTGGCCAGGGGTCTCTGAAGGCGAGGTGGGCCAGGACCTCCCCGGAAACACTCAGGGCTGACCCCCATTGGCCAGTCGGTGAAGAAGTGCTTTGTACCTAATACACCTGGATGATCCTACACCCCCGTCTGAGTGGGAATGATGTTTCTGCGACATGGAAGTCATCAGGAAAATACACCCTAAGTCCAGCAGTGGCCCAGAGCCCCACAGCAGTGCAGGCGCACAGAAGACTTCCTGTTCGGCACCGCGGGATGGCAGCAGAACACTTCCAACTTCTGTAGACATTTTCCTCGTTGTTTTCCCCAGTGAAACACGGGTCAAAGCCTTGCACAGTAGCTCCTTAGCAACAGCAGAAGCTCCAGCTGGCTCCTCATCCGGTGTGTCCTGGTCCTGAGGCATCAGGGTGCCAAGACTGAGCTAGATGCCAGGCAGCAAACGGGACATCAGAGCTCCTTAGCATCTGCTCATAATGCCCATCTGTACACGGTGCTGTTTGCCCAGCTTCAAAGGCCACTGCTCCCTGCAATCAAACATGAGGCTGCGGAGGGGCGGGGTGGGGCTGCTGGGCCTTTGAGCATAGTCCATTCATGCTCAGGCTGTCGGTGCCCCGGGAATCCCTCAAATGGCCACTTGACAGCTTTCCCCACTGCTACGGGACCAAGACCTGAGAGACCAACAACACCCTGCCCAGCAGGGTCATAGGAACATAGGAGACTTTGGGGCCGCGAGGAGCCCGCATGGGCCTGTTTGCTGCAGGAGGCCAGGTGAGGGACACTGCAGCCAAAACACGGCCTCCGTGAGCTCCTGTGAGCCCAGGACTTCGCTGTCCCTCCGCACACCGCCTCCATGCAGGAGGGGCAGCTCTGGTTGCTAAGCAACCACCCCGCCCAGCCTGGCATGCCCCTGGGTGCTGGTCCAGGGGCGCTGGGGACAGGGATCCTTCACCTGGCCCGGATTGCCCCTGGTCCCCAGGCTGCTCCCAGCCACCCCACCTGCGAGAGCGGGAATGCAGGGCTGGGGGGTGTATGACAAGTGTAAGGATCCAGTGTTTCATAGTTTTATAGTTTCTAGGGTCGGAAGGGACCTAAGTAGATCTTCAAGCCCGACCTCCTGCCATGGCAGGAAAGAGTTCTTGGGTCAAATGACCCCAGCAAGGTGTACCTCTAGCCTCCTCTTAAAGACCCCCAGGGTAGGAGCCAGCACCACTTCTCTTGGAAGTTCTTTCCAGATCCTAGCCGCCCTGACCGTGAAGTAGCGCCTCCTGATATCTAGCCTGAATCTGCCCTCTGCCAGCTTGTGACCATTATTCCTGGTCTCTCCTGGTAGTGCTCGGGGGAACAGAGGCTCCCCCATTGCCTGCTGGTCCCCTCTGACTGGTTTGTAACAGGCCACTAGATCCCCCCTCAGCCTTCTCTTGTGGAGGCTGAACAGGTTTAGGTCGCGTAGCCTGTCCTTGTAAGGCCTGCCCTGCTGCCCCCTGATCATGTGAGTGGCCCTCCTCTGGACCCTCTCCATGTTGTCCACATCCCTCCTGAAGTGCGGCGCCGAGAACTGGATGCAGTACCCCAGCTGCGGCCTGACCAGTGCCGCATAGAGGGGGAGGATCACCTCCTTGAACCTGCTCGAGATGCATCTGTGGATGCATGACAAGGTGCGGTTGGCCTTCCTGACCGCATCCCCACACTGCCAGCCCATGTTCATCTTGGAGTCAATGATGACTCCAAGATCCTTTTCTGCTCCTGCATTGACAAGAATGGAGTTCCCCAGCCTGGAGGTATGGTGCCGATTTTTCTGCCCCAGGTGCATCACTTTGCACTTGTCGGTGTTGAATCCCATCCCATTCTCATCCACCCACCCCTGTAACCTGTCTAGGTCCAATTGCAGCCTATTCCTCCCTTCTAGTGTGCCCACATCACCCCACATCTTAGTGTCATCAGCAAATTTGAACACGGTGCTTTTTACCCCCTTGTCAAATCACTGATGAAGATGTTGAAGAGGGCAGGCACAAGGACCGAGCCCTGCGGATCCCCACTGCCCACATCCCTCCAGTTCAAAAATGACCCATCAACTACCACTCTCTGAGTGCGGCCCTCCAGCCAGTTGGGGACCCAATTCATAGTTTCATAGTTTCTAGGCTCGGAAGGGACCTGAGCAGATCATCTAGTCCAACCCCCTGCCATGGCAGGAAAGAATACTGGGGTCAAATGACCCCCGCAAGATGTTCATCTAACCTCCTCTTAAACACCCCCAGGGTAGGAGCCTGCACCACTTCTCTTGGAAGCTGGTTCCAGACCCTAGCCGCCCTGACTGTGAAGTAGCGCCTCCTGATATCTAACCTAAATCTTCATAGTTTCATAGTTTCATAGTAGCTAGAGTCGGAAGGGATCCAGGTAGATCATCTAGTCCGACCCCCTGCCTTGGCAGGAAAGAGCACCGGGGTCAGATGACCCCGGCAAGGTGCTCATCTAACTTCCTTTTAAAAATCCCCAGGCTAGGAGCCTGCACCACTTCCCCTGGAAGCCGGTTCCAGGCCCTAGCTGCCCTGACTGTGAAGTAGCGCCTCCTAATATCTAATCTAAACCTACCCTCTGCCAGCTTGTGACCGTTATTCCTGGTCACTCCTGGCAGCACACAGGGGAACAGGGACTCCCCCAATACCTGCTGATCCCCCCTGACCAGTTTGTAGCAGGCCACAAGGTCCCCCCTTAACCTTCTCTTGTGGAGGCTAAACAGGTTCAGGTCCCGTAGTCTCTCCTCATAAGGCCTGCCCTGCTGACCCCTGATCATACGAGTGGCCCTCCTCTGGACTCTTTCCATATCGTCCACGTCCCTCTTGAAGTGTGGCGCCCAGAACTGGACGCAGTACTCCAGCTGCGGCCTGACCAGTGCCGCATAGAGGGGGAGGATCACCTCCCTGGACCTGCTCGAGATGCATCTGTGGATGCATGACAGGGTACGGTTGGCCTTCTTGACTGCCTCCCCACACTGCTGGCCCATGTTCATCGTGGAGTCAATGACGACTCCAAGATCCTTTTCCGTCTCCGTGCTGGCAAGAGGGGAGTTCCCCAACCTGTAAGTGTGGTGCCGGTTCTTCCTCCCCATGTGCAACACCTTGCACTTATCAGTGCTAAACCCCATCCTATTCTCATCCGCCCACCGTTGCAACCTGTCAAGGTCAGCTTGTAGCCTATTGCACCCTTCTAGTGCACCCACATCCCCCCACATCTTAGTGTCATCAGCAAACTTGAACAGGGTGCTTTCTACCCCCTCATCCAAGTCACTGATGAAGATGTTGAACAGTGCGGGCCCGAGGACCGAGCCCTGCGGAACCCCACTGCCCACGTCCTTCCAGGTCGAGAAGAACCCATCCACTACCACCCTCTGGGTGCGGCCCTCCAACCAGTTGGCGACCCATTTGACCGTGTGGGCATCGACACCACAGTCTCCCAGCTTTTTGATGAGGACAGGGTGAGAGACAGTGTCGAAAGCCTTCCGGAAGTCCAGAAAGACTACATCCACAGCAACCCCTGCGTCTAATGATTTGGTGACCTGATCGTAAAAGGCCACCAGGTTGGTCTGACAAGACCTGCCACTGATGAACCCATGTTGGTTGCCCCTGAGCATGCATTCCCCCGCAAGGCCCTCCTGGATGTGTGCCAGGATAATTTTTTCAAAGAGCTTACCCGGGATTGAGGTAAGACTAACTGGCCTGTAATTTCCCGGGTCCTCTTTTTTTCCCTTTTTGAAGATAGGGACCACATTGGCCCTCTTCCAGTCCTCCGGCACCTCACCAGAGCACCACGAGTGCTCATAGAGCCGCGCCAGGGGTCCCGCAATGACCTCGGCCAGTTCCTGTAGAACCCTAGGGTGAAGATCGTCCGGACCAGCGGACTTGAACACGCCCAGCCTCTCCAGAAGTACCCTAACTAACTCCTCGCTAACCCCTGGCCCAGGCGTGTCTCTCCCGGGGCCCGAGGGGGGCCCAGCAGGGAGGTGGCTGAACTGGTCCCTACTTAGGAAGACAGAGGCAAAGAAATCATTAAATATGTTAGCTTTGTCATCTGGCATGACGACTAAGTTGCCCATCGTGTCCTGCAGGGGCCCCACATTACCCGGGACCCTCTTTTTACCCCCTATGTATTTGAAGAAGGACTTCTTATTGTCCTTAATCCGGGAAGCTAGTCCTATCTCCATCTCTGCCTTGGCCTTCCTGACTGCCCCCCTACATCCTCGGGCGACTGTAACATAGTCCTTCTTGGTGATGACCCCATCCCTCCATTGGGTGTATGCCTCCCTTTTAGCAAGGAGACATTCCCGGATGCTCCTAGTGAGCCATGGGGGTTTATGTGCCCTCCTGCTCCCTTTGACCCTTGTTGGGATTACCTCCCTTTGGGCATGGAGGATCGTCTCCTTAAGGAGCAACCACTCACCTTGGACATCTGGCTCCCTTCCCCTCTGGGTCCTCAGCGCTTCCCCAACGATCCTCCTTAGCTTGTTGAAGTCAGCCCTCCTAAAGTCTAGGGCTGTTGCCTTGCTGCAGCCCTTTGCCACCTTACGCTGGATGGTGAATTCCAGCAAGCGATGATCACTGTCTCCCAGGTGGCCCATCACCCGCAGCCCCCTCACCAGGTCGTCACCCGTGGCCAGCACCAGGTCCAACAAGGCGTCTCCCTTGGTGGGGCTGTGCACCTCCTGGGTTAGATGGAGGTCCTGCACTCTGGCTAAGAACCGACGTGAGCGGTCAGACTTGGCTGACTGCTCTTCCCAGCAGATGTCTGGGAAGTTCAGGTCCCCCATGATGACCACATCCTTAGCCCTCATTGCCTCTGTGAGCTGACCTAAGAATTCCTGGTCGAGCTCTTCTCCCTGGTTGGGAGGTCTATAGTAGACTCCCACCGTTAAGTCTCTATCCCCTGGACTGCCTTTTACTCTAACCCAGAGCGCCTCAGAGTGCCCCCCCTCTACCCCCTTGCTAATTGACGAGGAAGTATATTCCTCCTTGATGTAGAGTGCTACTCCTCCACCTTTCCTTCCTATCCTGTCCCTCCTGTATAGCCTATAGCCCTTGACACTCACCGCCCAGTCATGCGATGAGTCCCACCACGTTTCTGTGATCCCCACTATGTCAGGGCTGGTGACAGCTAGGAGGAGGGCGAGTTCCTCCTGCTTCTTCCCCATACTTCGAGCATTCATGTAGAGACATTTGAGGCCTCCATGTAGAGGCATTTGAGGCTACCCTCTGCCAGCTTGTGACCGTTATTCCTGGTCACTCCTGGCAGTGCTCGGGGAAACAGTGACTCCCCCAATGCCTGCTGATCCCCCCTGACTAGTTTATAACAGGCCACAAGATCCCCCCTCAGCCTTCTCTTGTGGAGGCTGAACAGGTTCAGGTCCTGTAGCCTCTCCTCATAGGACCTGCCCTGCTGTCCGCTGATCATACGAGTGGCCCTCCTCTGGACCCTCTCCATGCTGTTGACATCCCTCCTGAAGTGTGGCACCCAGAACTGGATGCAGTACTCCAGCTGCGGCCTGACCAGTGCCGCATAGAGGGGGAGGATCACCTCCTTGGACCTGCTCGAGATGCATCTGTGGATGCATGACAAGGTGCAGTTGGCCTTCCTGACTGCCTCTCCACACTGCTGGCCCATGTTCATCTTGGAGTCAATGATGACCCCCAGATCCCTTTCCGCCTCCATGCTGACAAAAGGGGAGTTCCCTAACCTGTAGGTATGTTGCCGGTTGTTCCTCCCGAGGTGCATCACCTTGCACTTGTCTGTGTTGAAACCCATCCTATTCTCATCCGCCCACCCTTGTAACCTGTCTAGGTCTGATTGTAGCCTGTTGCATCCTTCCAATGTGCCCACGTCCCCCCACATCTTAGTGTCATCAGCAAATTTGAACAGGGTGCTTTTTACCCCCTCATCCAAATCGCTGATGAAGATGTTGAACAGTGCGGGCCCGAGGACCGAGCCCTGCGGAACCCCACTGCCCACATCCTTCCAGGTTGAGAAGGACCCATCTACTACCACCCTCTGGGTGTGGCCCACCAGCCAGTTGGCGACCCATTTGACTGTGTGGGTGTCTACACCCACAATTGACTTTGTGGGTGTCGACACCACAGTCCCCCAGTTTCTTAATGAGAATGGGGTGAGAGACAGTGTCGAAGGCCTTCCGAAAGTCTAGGAAGACTATGTCCACTGCTACCCCTGCATCTAATGATTTGGTAATCTGGTCATAGAAGGCCACCAAGTTGGTCTGACAGGACCTGCCACTAATGAACCCGTGTTGATTGCCCCTAAGCATAATCTCCCCTGCTGGCCCCTCGTGGACATGCGCCAGAATAATTTTCTCAAAAAGCTTACCCAGGATTGAGGTAAGACTAACTGGCCTAGCCTATAGTTTCCCGGGTCTTCCTTCCTCCCCTTTTTGAAGATGGGAACCACATTGGCCCTCTTCCAGTCCTCTGGCACCACACGAGAGCACCACGAGTGCTTGTAAAGCCGTGCCAGGGGTCCCGCAATGACCTCAGCCAATTCCCTCAGTACTCGAGGGTGGAGATGGTCTGGACCAGCTGACTTGAAATACAGCCAGTCCCTCCAGATGTTCCCTGACTAGTTTCTCACTAACCCTTAGCCTAGGTGCACCTCTCCTGGGGCCTGAGGGGGGCCCAGAGGGGGGGTGACTGTTCCGATCCCTCCTTAGGAAAATGGAGGCAAAGAAATCGTTAAATATGTTGGCTTTGTAGTCTGGTGTGATAACCAAATTTCCTAATGTGTCCTGCAGGGGCCCCACATTACCCAGAACCTTCTTTTTACCCCCTATGTATTTAAAAAAGGACTTTTTGTTGTCCTTAATCCGGGAAGCTAGTCCCAGTTCCATCTCCGCCTTGGCCTTCCTGACTGCGCCCCTGCATCTCCGAGCAACCGCAGTATAGTCCTCCCTGGTGATGGCCCCTCCCTTCCATTGGAGGTACGCCTCCCTTTTAGCTAGGAGACATTCCCGGATGCTTTTGGTGAGCCATGGGGACTTGTGTGCCCTCCTGCTCCCTTTGATCCATGTTGGGATTACCTTCCTTTGGGCTTGGAGGATCGTCTCCTTAAGGAGCGACCACTCTCCTTGGACACCTGGCTCCCCTCCCCTCTGGGACCTCAGTGCTTCCCTGACTATTCTCCTTAGCTCATTGAAGTCCATCCTCCTGAAATCTAGGGCTGCTGCCTTACTGTAGGCCTTTTCCACCTTGTGCTGGATGGTGAATTCCAGCAGGCGATGATCACTGTCGCCCAGGTGGTCGAGCACCTGCAGCTCCCTCACCAGGTCGTCACCCGTGACCAGCACCAGGTCAACAAGGCGTCTCCCCTGGTGGGGCTGTGCACCTCCTGGGTTAGATGGAAGTCCTGCATTCTGGCTAGGAACCTACGTGAGCGGTCAGACCTGGCCAACTGCTCTTCTGAGCAGATGTCTGGAAAGTTCAGGTCCCCCATGATGACCACATGCATTGACTTCACTACCTCTGTGAGATGACTTAAGAATTCCAGGTCGAGCTCTTCCCCTTGGTTGGGAGGTCTGTAGTAGACCCCCACTGTTAAGTCTCTTTCCCCTCGACTGCCTTGTATTCTAAGAAGAATTTGTAATAAAGAAATTGAACAGCGCGGGCCCAAGGACCGAGCCCTGGGGGACTCCGCTGCCCACTTCCCCACAAGTCGAATATGACCCGTCCACCACCACCCTCTGAGTATGACCCTTCAGCCAATCTGCGATCCATCTGACTGTGTAGGCATCAATGCCACAGGCACCTAGTTTTTGAATGAGGATGGGGTGGGAGACGGTGTCAAAGGCCTTGCTGAAGTCCAGAAAGACTACATGCACGGCGACACCTGCATCCAATGCTTTTGTGACCTGGTCATAAAAGGCAATCAGGTTGGTCTGCCATGACCTGCCCCTAAAGAAACTGTCCTGGTTGCCCTAGAGCATCATCCCTGAAGCCGGCCCATCACAGATGTGCTCCTTGAAGATCTTCTCAAAGAGTTTCCCTAGGATTGAAGTAAGACTGATGGGCCTATATTTGCTCAGGTTGGCTGTCCTCCCTTTTTTAAAGATGGGGACCACGTTGGTGATCTTCCAGTCATCTGGCACCTGGCCCAAGCACCACAAGCGCTCGTAAAGCTGTGCCAAGGGCCCTGCAATAACCATGGGTTGTCTGAGCGCAGATGTCTTTCCTGCTTGTGGAGGGGGCAGGACCTGATGATCCTTCGGGGTCCCTTCCAGCCCTGTGATTCTACGATTCTAAGCAGCGATGTTGTGAGCACTGGACACACGGCCCTTCCCTCTCACCTGTCTGTGAGTCCCTGTAGGTCTGTGAGTTCTTATCTCTTTCTGCTGGGACACCAGTGAGTCCAGAAACAGGGAAATGTGCAAGGTCAGGAATTTCTCCAGCTTCATCATTACCATCTTCAGTGACACCTCTAGCCAGGGCAAGGGCCTCTGCAACAGAGAAAGGAATCATGACATGGGAGTTCCTGCTACTGAAGACAGAAATACATGACCTGAAAGGGACAAAAAGCTGAGGGGCTTCCACTAACCACAGCCATGAAGCAATGAGAGACCAGAACATCCATCACAAACTCAGTGTCACAGGTTTGTCACATTGGTGTGATGTAGGAGTGGGTGATCAAAATGAGAAGGTCAAGCCTGAGGATGAAATTCTCAGTGCACGTTGAGTGTAAGTTTATTATCCTTTGTGCATTAACTGCAGTTCACCCTACCATATAAGTGTTTGTTTCAGTACTTGTATGCACTTTGGGTGATGCTCTCTTATGTCCTGGTCATCTAGGGGCACTTTTACATGTGCTCCAGAGTGGAGGCAGGGAGGCACTTTAATTAGAGTGGCTCCAAGCACGGCTGTATATAAAGCACTGCTGCATCCCTTACATCAGCATCCCTGCACTTAAAAATGGCAGTGAGGTGCTTGAACTAAAACTCATTTCGACAAGCTTGAGTTCAAGTGTTGTGAGCACCATTTTTAAGCATGGAGACATTGATGCACAAGACCCAGGAGGCTGTTGGAGTGTGGTAATTGCCATGCTCCAGCAGACTTGAATAATCACGTCTGCAGCCTCTGCACTTGTGTATAGGTGCCAGATGTGTCCATTTGTGCTGCCTATGGGACATTCTGGCACTTATGCACCTAGGGGAAATCTACTGGTGGGCACACAGACTTGCCCACATGGAAACTTACGTAGTAATGGGGACTTGGCATGTGAACCAAGAGGCATAGTGCTTACTTGCACTAATTATAATTAAAAGCCTAAGCACTGAAATGGAATCATTTAATTCCAGGAAAACCAGACTTTGTGTCAGGCACAGAAAAGGGATATATGTCTCCCCCGGCCCTGTCAGCTCGCTGGTCAGGACATTCACTAGAGAAGACAGAGATTCTGCGTTCAAATGCTTCTTCCACACAGGAGAATAAACTAAGCCTTCCCAGTCTGAGCCTTTTTTATCTTCTGCAGTGCTTCTTTAAAAGCAGAGAGTGCCTGCAGATGGCCAGGGATGCTCCTCCAACATGCTGTTATTAATTGAGTCTCCTGGAGTGTGTTTTAATTAGTGTGTTCCAACAGCCCCCACGTCTCATGTATTCAGCACCCCTGTGCTTCAAAATGGTGGCTGGGGTGCTTTAACTAAAGCTCATCAAACAAGCTTTGGTTAAGCAGCACCATCACCATTTTGAAGCTCAGGATGCTGAATACACAAGACAAGACCCTGTAAAAACTTTAATTAGAGAGGCTATTGGAGGTGCTTTAAATAAAGTGCCCCACCAACCCCAGCGCACGTGTAAAGATGCACTGAGTTACTAACATTAGTTGGAGAAAAGGAGTGAAGGGCATCACAGGTCGAGGTCTCCCCAGAAGGAATCCTCTGTGGGTGAAGGAAGGGGGATGAGGTAGAACCCAGTCCTCTGGCAACTCAAATAAGTTGTCCAGAAAGTAACGAGGTCTTTTTGAAACACTATGGTTTCTAGGGCTATGTGAAATTTCATTGGCAGTTTTGTTTCAACACTCTTTTGAGCTTGAAACAGCTAAATTGAAATGAAATAGAGCTTTGAAATAGCCTCAAAAAGAAATGAGGCAAGTCAAAACATTTTGAAAATTTTGAAACCTTTTGTGTTTTGAAGCTCAAGCTGGGCTTGCCTGCAGGGAAACAGAAATTAAAGTGAGGCAAGGGAGGGGGAAGAGTGGGGAAGGGTGGGAAAGAGTGCTCTCATATTGAGTGCGTGGCTGGCCAGTGAGTGTTATCCTTCCCTGAGGTCCTCTCGAATCCCAGTCCTCTGGGGAAGGGATGCAAAAACAGTAGAAAAGGCAGCATTGTTTGAACTGCCCTGCTTTCTGCCTTGGTGTCAGTTAGTGAGCTGTGTGTTGCAGCAGCTCAGCATCAGACAACAGTGGCTAGCAGCACTGATCTTCTAAAGGATTCCCTTCTTGCTAGCAAGAGGGATTTCAGATTCGGAATACCATTTTCTCTGAGTCTCTTTCATTTTATTATATTCACCGATTCATTCTTTTGAATTGTATAATTATATTGGATAGGATTACTGTAGAATTTAATTTATATAGGAAGCAAAATACATTTATAATTTATTTCTATACATTTAAAGCTTTGCAACATACGTTATAGAATTTATATAGGGACAAAGCCATATTTCTATTTGCTTTTGTAAATTTCTTATTTGTGCCACACACCTACCTATGCTCCTGCACCCACACTTTTGTATTTATACAGGGGCTAAGCCATATACCATTTAAGATTGCCATTTAAGATTTCTTATTTGAATCAGACACCTACATTTTTTAATTTATATAGGAACGCAAATATATCCATATATTTGTATTAAAGGAATACATGAAACACACCATGAAGCATGGTGGAAATGTAGGTGACCACACTGGCCAGCCTTTAAGGACGAGAAGATGGGGTAGAGGGAGAGGTGTAAGTTCCCATCCCCCCCACCCCGCTAGAAACGGAGATGCAGCCTCTTTCCTCCAGCTAAAAGGGATGAGGCAGCTACAAGCAGCAAGGAGAAGGGAGCAGTGCCACTGCCACTGCCTGTGCCCAAGACTGCATCCCCTCCATGCTAACCAGCCAGAACCCACCCCACACTACCACGATGGCAACAACAAGCAGCAGCACCAGCACAGCAGCCTGCTCCACCCCTATTTCCCTTCCCATGCTGAGCCTTCCAGTGCCAGAGGAAGAGCTAGTGCTGGAGCTGGATCTCAGTGCCCTAGCAAGGGAAAGTCTGGGGAAGGAGTGGGAATCAGCTGAGTTTCTGCTCGACACCCCTCACGTTTCCCCTAGAGCCAGGTCTCCTTCTCCAGAGGGCACTTGGGAGGAGGTTGACGTACAAGTGGAAGCAAATGGCTCAGCTGAGTCTGCTCCTCCTCTTGCTGTGCCTCTGACTGCTGAGGAAGAGGAAAGTGCAGCAGCATTCACAGGTGCACCCGCATCTCAGAAACGAGTGGGTAGTGTGGTCTGGGATCATTTTGACCTGGCAGATGATCCCACACATGCTATCTGCACTGCTGAGCCAAAACCAGACAGGGAAGGGAACAAAGCATATGAGCACCACAGGGATGCTGATGCATCTCTGCAGGCACCACCCACTTCCCCTTGCTCCTCCTCAGCCTGGCACCAGTGGGAGCATGGCCAAAGAAAGCCCTTCTCTCTCTCCTACAGCCCTACAGTGGACAACATGATGTATAGTAATTTGTGCTCCATTGGGAGCTTGGGTCTAAGCTAGAAATTGGGACTGGCTCTTTTCCAGTGGCTTGTGTCTCACCTAACCATGGCTCTTTTCATTTCAGTCTTCCATCCTGGTCCTGAATATGTCCCTCTCTTGGTGTCCAGGGGTCCACCTTCAAAAGGAGGGCTGGACAGGGATTGGGATTATGTCTAGCCTGTGGGGTGGGGGTTAGAGCCCTTCTTGAAATCAGGGTGATGTAAGTCCATAGGCCCTGGACTGGAGGCTCAGACTCAGATCTGATCTCTCCAAAATGATGGCCTAAATAATTTGGCTCTTGGGGTTATGATATGGAGGAGTTCTTCTCCTCCCTCAATTCCAAATCCATTACTTATGGGCTTCACTTTGGGACTTATGGATGTAGACTGGGTGTGTGCACAGAGCCATGCACCTGACTCCTGTATAACTTACTGAGCATACACGACACCTTGTCATATGCGTATGGGTCCATACTGCACAGGTAATGGTGGGTAACAGAATCCCAGTGCACCAGCACCAAAAAGGGCAGTTTCACAGTTGGAAAGTTGTCATCTAGGTGCACACAGGGAATGTAATTCCAGCCTTCCTGGGCCTCAGTTACACATATGTGACTCTCTTTTGTTCTATTTATCACCTGCTTCTTCAGTTTTCCATCATTTTTAGCAGCTCATTCTGATGCTTTCCCAAGAATAGACTGGTCCATTACCCATCCCAGATGCTCCTGGGACACCTGGCTCCCCCGGGCCAGGCTGACTCATACTGCCATTGACCCAGGTCAGTGCCACGATGGCACCGAGTGCAGTTACTTCCCCAGATGGCCTGAATCTTTCCTGTGCCAGTGCACGGTCACACGCATGTCCTTGCCCTTTCTTAGAGCAGGACATGCTTCTCTGCTTCTTCACCTGCCCCATTTAGGTAAGGAAAGAAGAAAAAGTTGAAAAACCTCCCACAGCTAAACGCTGTAGATGGTCATTTCCCATCATGGTGGGCTTGTCTATACTGTGGAAGCAGTGTCTCAGGGCCTGGGAGGACCCAAGCACATCACAACCCTTAGCTGACCCAGCTTAGTCCTCATGCATGCACTAGGTGTGAAGTTTCACCGCTGAAGCTGGTCCAGACTCTGTTCGAGGAGCAAGGGCTGGAAAGCAGGTAGCAAAGGATGTGCTTGAAAAACATTCACTGACTCATTCCCAGACAGGAGTGTGCCTGTGGATAGGGTTTGGCAGGGTGAGATGGGGGTATGATCAGGCCCTTGGGGCCAGGGCACATTGCTTCCATATTACTGGCAAGCCATCAGAGATACGGGAACATTTGGCTGCATTGTATTATTGATTCGATTCTCATCAAACAGTTGTTTACACATGGCTTGGAGCCTGAGTACCTGAGCACGCTGAGCTCCTGCTGATCTCAGTGAGATATGGACACATCTCTCCAGACTGAAACCTCAGCCCCTCTCAGGAACATACTCAGAAAGCGTACTTTTTTCCTCTGAAATGGAAGTCTCGCAGCAGACTCACGTTGTCTCTGTGGTATGGATTTGCTCCTCACCTTTACCGTCTGGGGGCACAGGGCTGTCACTCTGTTCGGGCTCCTCCACGCTGTCGTAATCCTGCTGGAAATCGCCAGGGGAAGTTTCCTCTGCAAGAACAAACACCGCCCTCAGCTTCCCTTGGACTTGCCCATTTCTCCAGAGTGCTCCGAGTTCCCTGGAAACCCTGCTGCCCTGGACCTACGGCTCTTGGCTGTGGAGTGCAAGGATCCTCTCCGAGTGCTCCAAGTGAAAAGGGAAAAGTCATGGGCAATGGTAAAAGAGGACTTAGTCCAGCTTCAGTTCTTGCTTAATAATTAAGGATACAGCCCTGCCCAAGTGCATCCCATACTGTTGGGATCATGTATTTTTTTGCCAGGACCTGCGCAGGATCTCGTGCAGACTGGAATGTAACTTGGGCTCTGTGCTCATGGCAGGGTGGCAGGGGACAAACATTTTGGCCACTGATCTGGATTTGCTCAGTGATAGACTCCTCAATTCTCAACACATTATTCCTTGTGCCATTCCCTGGCCATTACTCATACACAAGGAGCGTCTCAATCTGACCTCTGATTCCCCTCAGGAGGTTATCACAGAAAACTTTGAATGTTTTGTTAAATACAACTCAGTCCCACTGTTTCCCATTTGTACTGGACCATGACATAGAGGACATCCCCAGGAAACCGATACTCCCCCTAGCTCTGGGGCTTCATCTCTGGGCTCTTCTTTAGCCCATTACCTTGTGCTGATCCAGGACCATGTCCATCCTCACTGTCCCCAGTGTAATACTGCAGCTTCATCACTGAGTCGTCTGAGTAGGAGACTGGAGGGTGAGAGACAGTTTGTTATCCACCTGGGGAGGAGGGAGCCCGCAGAGCAGAGCAGCGGCTTCAGTGGGAAAAGGATTGAGTTGCCCCATGACCCGATGCTCCTAGAGATGACCTTTCCTGACCGTACAGAGGTCTGCTCCCAGGCTGCAGCGTGGGCAGGGGAGAGGAACACTGCCTAGAGCTGGGACAAGTGGAGCGTGTGCTGAGAAGGAAACTCATTTCCAGCGCTCCTGTAACAGGTTGTTCTCACCCCAGGCCCAGCACCCACAGCCTTCCAGGGCTCACAGGGCTGCAGAGATTTGGGTCAGCATGGGAAGTGCCTCAGGGCTTTGTTACACATAAGTGTTAGGTGGCTCAGGGAGCTCTTAAACACCCAGACTGTCCACACATTAAAACTAGTTTTAAGCATCCTTTAGGTATCTTAAACTTAGGCCAGGCCAGGGCAAGTTAATCTGTGATCTGTGTTACGCAATTTGTGTTTCCTGAATGTGAGGCCGTTCCCCAGAGATAAGCTGCCCAGGTTGCACTGCTCCAGCATCCCATCCCTCACTCTCCTATTCTTTGCGGACAAACTTTCCACACCCTGAACTCTCGTGCCCACGGCATGGTACTGGCACCAAGCCAGCTCTTTATCCAGCACCTGGGGACGTGACCTGGCCAGGCAGGCTGAAAGGCACAGGCTAGTCCAGGAGGGAGAGCTAGAGGGTATGAAGTGGGGAGCAAGGTAGGGGCCAGATATAGGTTCCCATAAAATGGGGCTTCCCGCATGGGCCTGGCTCCCTGTGAGCTAGGGCTACCCAAACCCAGTCCCAATCCCAATCCCAATCCCCAAGCCTGACACTTTCTTTAATTTACTTACTCTTTATTTATTTTTAAATTCTTCTTTTTCCTTCTTTTTCCTTCTTGTTCTTCTTTTAGCAGCTTTAGTGGCTGGCTGAGTTCATTTCACTATCCAGCCACAAGCCACCATTCCCATCCACTGCCTCTCTACCTGCCTTTTCACTCCCCGTCATTAAACGCTCCCACTTCTAGGCTCACACTCCTGCCAACATGAACCGATGTCTCCAGCCCACCTTCACGGAGAGTGGGTGTAGGGGTCTGTCTTGGCTCGCCAGCCCTCTAGTGGCAACTCTCAGTTCTGCATTGGGGACAGGCAGAAAGGGTTTTTAACTCAAATGTTTAACTACTAACTACACTGACACTGATCAACCTTTGAGAAACTTAAAGTGTAATGTGTACCCAAACCCTACAATACTTGCTGTGTGTTGGCAATGGGGCACACAGACCTGAGCGACCGAACATCTCGAGCTTCTCCCTCATCAGATTATAATCAATCTCTTCATACACAGCAACAGTTAAGGGGGCTGATGATCTTTCAGAGCCTGAAAACAAATGGCAGGTTTTACACATGGTCATTGAAACAGGAAATCTTAGGACAGGATATGTTAAGGGGTCTTCCAGCCTTTTCCTTTGGAGCTCAGCTCAGCCCTACAGCACATTTCTACGGCCTTGTCCAATGTAAAGAAAAATATCCAATGTGGCACTGACCAAGCCTATTCAAAAGCTTCCCTCTGGAAACCATTACATGGGCTACTCCCCTGTTACAAAATCTTGTAATACACTCAGCCTAAATCTTTCCTATTTACTAGTATCATAAGACTCTGACCATTCCCCAATTTCACGTAGTAGAAAACTGTATATATATTCACACATCCACCCGCACACCCAGCGGCACACAGGCACCCGCCTGCAAAATGCAAACATTAACACTGGGTTCCACTGAAAGTTATAAACTAGAGGTTGCAATAAGGGGGGAATTGCCCCCCTTCATTCTGCCAAGTATAAGAAGTCTTTTCCCCACCTTTTCTACCTTTAGTTTTCTCTGCTCCTTTCTTTTTTTTGCCAGCTGATTTCCTCATAGTTTCCATCCCACTGATCTCTCTCTTCATGAATACTTCCACAAGTGGAGTTTTTAGCAGTTTTCCAAATAGAAACCCAACATTATATATTTTTGCCCATATTTCCCATCTCTTTAATCTCCTGTGAAATCTTCCTTTGTCTCGCCCAGTCTTGTGAGCTTGCCCCAGTTCAGCTTGTTTTGCGTATTTCCCGGGAGCCCTACACATCTGTACTGCATGGTCACCGATGGTAGGATTAATTTCACAAGCATGCTGGATCTCCCTCTCACAGCTCTCCCAGCATCCTCCCCTCCTCAGCTGTACCTCCTGTTACTTTCCAGGCCTTGTTTGCATCACAGCTCTGCCAGTGGCCCTCCCCTCACCTGAAGCTCCCCCGCTGTTGCAGAGGCTTTTTTCCATGGTGAGACTAATGGACTCACCTCTGCGCAGTGCCCTGGTGCTTCGCACCTGTCCCCCCAGCACGATCAGGACCAGGCAGAGAAGGGCCCCCAGGACAATGCAGATGACCACGGGCACCATGTCTCTCCCCGCTGTCGGAGATGGGCGCTGAGGTGGTTCTGGAAGAAAAGGAACATGCAACAGGCAGAGGCCTCTGTGAGAAACAGGAGGGCATAGGGGAGAGATGCAGCCTTTAATTTAACCACCCATGGCATCAAGTTCAGTGCTGAAACTCAGGCAGTTTGTCATGGGGGCAGCTGTGCTAGGAGCCACTGGACAGGAATGGCTCCTGCTCAGCACCCACTGCAGCTCCCACCCCAGGTAACAATTTTGGTGGACCCCTCACTCCAAGAGGTGAAGCTCATTCTTGCAGGGTAGAAACAGATGTTGTCTTTGTGCCCCTACAAAAATATTTATAGCAGTGCAGAAGCCAAGTCAACAGATGTCCACAGCCCTTGCTGCACCACAAATGCCAAAATGTTGTAGCCACATCACTGGTATCAAATTTTCAGAGCTTCATGCTGGCAGAAATCTTTTAGGTTTATGGTGGGAGAGCATGGGCTCAATCTTCTTTACCCCAGTAGTTCTTCTTTCTGGGGTGCACAGCATCAGGGCCCTGAAGCTTGGGATACACCTACCGGGCATCCCCATTTGGATTCCCCATGCACTCACAGATACTCCGTTGAAGTGCAAGAGCTGAAACCAGCAATCAGCCAATTGGCAGGCTCAGGCACTGGAGCACACCAGAGTTGGCTTTCACCACTTATAAAGATGCACCTTGGAGATCCCTGGAGGGTGTCACCATAAGCGGAGGAAGCCCATGCTCTGTGCTTAGCCACATGCACAGGGAATCTCTGAGGCACGTCTCTAAGTGAGGAAAGCTGTGGTTACCCACTTACAGAGATGAAACCCAGAGGTTGTCTGTGGTACGTATCTGCAAGTGGGAAACCCTGGTTTTTCCCACTAAGAAATACATGCCCCAGGGAATCGCTAAGGCACATCTGTGTAAGGAGGGAAAATCCCAGCCCAAAAGAAATTCCTTATTTGAGCCATTATACTTAGCCCAGTGGGCATGGGGGCTGCAGTTAACAGCATGTTAAGAAACCATGCTCTTGGCCAGGCAAGACTCTGGCCAGGGATGTCTCGGGGAGTCTGCCGGTGCCACAGAGTCATAGTGTGGGGTGGCCAAGAACAATTTTGATTTGTAGTCGCAGTCCAAAAAGAGTTCCCTTTTCAAGCTGTTGTCCTTAGTACAGTCCCTGGGGTGGGGAGGTGCTCTGAGTTGACAGTGTGGCAAAGCCAAACTGTGCTTTGGGCCAGACAATACTCTGGTCGCGGATGCCTGGGAGAATCACCCAGTGCCACAGTGTCATAGAGTGATGTGGTCCAACAAGGATTTATAGCTATAATCCCGTCCCAGAAAACAATTACTTATTCAAGCCATTATACTTAGCACAGTGCTGGGGTGCTGTCAGTTGGCAGCCTGGCACAGCCAAACTGTGCTTTGGGCCAAGCAAGACTCTGGTGAGATGCATCGGGTAGAGTCCACCAGTGGTGCAGAGCTATTCTGATGGGTGGCCCAAGCAGAATTTCTAGCCATAATCCCAGCCTGAAACTGAGTTCCTTATTCAAGCCATTTTACTTAGTAGAGCAGGCATAGGGGCTATCAGTTGGCAGCCTGGCATGGCCAAACCATGCTTTGGTCTGGGAAGGACTGTGGTCAGGGTTCTTTGGGACAGTGTCCTGGAGGCATAGACAGAAAGTTTGGGGTGTCCCAAGAAGTATTTTGCCTCATAATCCCATCCTAATCTGACTTTCATTTAAGGCTCTGTACTTGATGTGGGGTATTATGTTACATATTCATTACTATATATGCATAGTTAATGAATTTCCCTCTCTTTAGGATGTGTAAGTCATTAATAACAAATTTCTATTGGATCTAGATTATCTTTGAAAAAGGAACCGGGAATAAGGTGTGGCGGGCCAGTAGGGGGCGCTCCTGCGTTGAGCCACCCACCTCACTGCCCACGACCACCTTCCAGGCTCTGAGTGCCTCCCTAGGGGTGCCTTGCATCTGGCTGACCCGCTTCCTGGAGCTCACTCGCTAGCCTGCGGGGAACGTAAGCTGCCACCACCCCGAGAAGGGACTCCCTCGGCCCCGTGTCCTCAGGGAAACACAGGCCTAATAGTCCTACAGGTACTCAATCCAGTACAAGCACTTGGGGCACTTCCCCAAGTTGGGGGCCAAAAAGGAAAGTCCCTCCTAGTCTGCAGACCTAAGGGGCCTCTTAGGCATAATTTAGACCCACCCCTCAATCAGTCTCCTACACCAATCACAAAGGAGAACTTTATTGATTACAGGGGTAGGGTGAAAATAGCGTCCAAGATAGAGTGATATCATAGAAATCCCATTGAGCAAAACAGTTTGGCTGAGGTAGCCTTTTGATCACGCATCTGAATTACTGCCAGCTATATATCTAACCAGATCTCAAGTAGCTTACTCACAAGCATCATCCCGAGGCTGTTTGAGATCCCCTCTGAAGGCAGGCCGTTCCTCGCTCATGAATTATGGGGGAGAGAGCCAGTTTCAGATAGTAAAGCTCCTCTCTAAATCTGAGTCCCGCGCATGGCTGCTGCCCCTTCCTCCTGGGCAGTCTTTATTTATATAGCCCCTGTGACCTCATTCACCTGGTCCAGTGGAGGCCAGCACTGGTTGGCTGTCGGCCAACCAATTTGAAATACATCACCAGTTGCTGGGCAGAATCTAGCCCACCAGGTAGATGCCCCTCACCCAGGTAGCTGATACCAGTCACATAGGCAGAGAGAGCAGGTTTCCTCCCTCGCTTAGAAATGTAGCCAGCTCAGGTTACCTAGAGAGGTCCCGAGAGGTCCTGCTCCCCCTCTGTGCGGCGCTGGTCAGGCCACAGCTGGAGTACTGTGTCCAGTTCTGGGCGCCGCACTTCAAGAGGGATGTGGACAGCATGGAGAGGGTCCAGAGGAGGGCCACTCGTATGGTTGGGGGCCTCCATGGCCAGCCCTATGAGGAGAGGCTGAGGGACCTGAATCTCTTCAGTCTCCGCAAGAGGAGACTCCGGGGGGATCTTGTGGCTGCCTACAACTTTATCAGGGGCCACCAGCAGGGACTCGGGGAAAGTCTGTTCACCAGGGCCCCCCTTGGAGTCACCAGGAACAATGGCCACAAGCTGAGGGAGGATAGGTTTAGGTGAGATATTAGGAAGAACTACTTCATGGTAAGGGTGGCCAGAGCCTGGAATAGGCTTCCCAGAGAGGTGGTGCTCTCACCTTCCCTGGAGATCTTCAAGAGGAGACTGGATAGGCACCTGGCTGGGGTCTTATGACCCCTGCCACCCCCAGTGCTCCTTCCTGCCCATGGCACGGAGTCGGACTAGATGATCTGTCTAGGTCCCTTCCGACTCATTCATTCTATGATTCTATGATTCTATGACCTGAAGAGATGGGGTAAAGGTGTGTCTTCTCTGCTGGGCCCATCCTAATTAAATTGTCACAGAGCAGAGATTTTGGGGAGAAACAAAGGTGGCTTCCTGCCACATAAGGTATAAGGAACTGGGAATAAGCAACCAACTTCAGCCTCATGTTTGAAGGGCTCTTAACACACATTTAAGTTAACACGTAAGAACACCCACAGTCAGAACGTCCCCCTTATCACCAGCCTAAATGGCCCATGTAGAAGCTTGACCCCATCACTCCTACCACTGTCCTCTGTGGCCACAGAAACTACCCCCCAACAACCCAACAAAACAAAACAAAAAACCCTCTCCATTGCCTATATAATCATGCTTCAGACATTTAAACTGTTATCAGATCCTCCCCTCAGTCTTATGTTCTCCATATGAAATAGCTCAAATTGGTTTCAGCCTTTCCTCATAAGTCTTGACACCCAGGCCTCTAATCATTTTTGTTGTTCTGTGCCGACTCCTTTCTACGCTGTCCATGTCCTTCTTGAAGTGTGGGACCCAAAATTGGACACAAGACTCCAGGTGAGGCCTCACCAATGCTCAACAGAGTAAGAGAATCACTTCCCTTGTGTAACCCTCGTGGATCCTCCAGGTGCCAGTAGGCCTAGGATCTCTCTCAGGTAGATCTGCTCACTGAGGTGTCCCATGGAGGAGTAGGGCCCTCACCCTCACCACCCAAGAACTTGCTCTAAGTGCAGTGAACAAATGGGTTTCTTTATTATACTCAACTATATACAGAAACTAAATGATTAATCAAAAGAAGATATAGATCTATAAAAAAAAAATAAAATCAACGATGTGAATACAAAATGCAGCATTAGGTAAAGAATTCCTCCACACTGGATGGTCCCACTTACAACAAATAACCTCAATATTACATTCCCTTGGTTATAACCTTTCAAAAACAGCTTCCCTTAGAATAAAAATCAACTCCCATTACATTACAATACATGGCAACACAGCTTTAACTATCATCCACCACTAGATGGCAGAGGCGAGGCTTCAGCTGCTTTGGGGAAAGTGGACTCTTTGCTCTTTCTTGGTAACTCAGCAAAACAAGTCTCTGATCAGCCACTGCAGGTAATAGGCTTCTATTCTTTAGTTTCCTTCTGAAAAATACACCTCCTGCAAAGCCTAGGGGTTAAGTGTCACCTCACACACCTCTGCAGTTTTGGGATTCTCCCAGCCCATTCCCTCTCTGGGCTGTCTCTCTCCCCCAGCACCTCCACATGCAGACAGGGGATTCCCTCTGCAGGTCTCTGTCCCTGCAGTACAAGCCTTTTCAGCCCAAACAGTGGACTTCCTTCTGTAGGTCTCTGACCAGAAAGCTTCTCCCAGCTAGCTTATCAGCCCCTCTCCACTCTTTCCCACTGTTACACTTGATTTACAAGTGATAGTTAATACAAAACCAGTATCTTGTTAGCTTTTTTTGTAACAAGAGTACACTGCTGGCTTTTATTCAGCTTCTGGTCCACTATAATGACCACTAATTCCCTGCAGCACCGCAGTCTTGTCAAACATTTCCCCCCCTGCCATTATTCTCACCCAAGTGTGGGACTTTGCACTTCTTCTAGTTGAATTTTATCTGATTGATTGCAGACCATTTTTCCAGTCTATTCAGGTCATTCTGGATCCTAAACCTAATTTCCAAGGTATCTGGAATGCTACCTAACTTGATGTCTTCAGCAAATTTGCTAAGGGTGCACCTAATCCCATTTTCCAAATCATTAATGAAGATCTTAAACAATGTCAGACTCAGGACAGACCCTTGGAGAACCCCAATTGAAACCTCCTCCCAATTACATATTGAGCTATTAATGACAACTTGTTAAGCAAGATGATCCAGCCAGTTCTGTATGCATAGGGTTCCACATTTTTGGTTTTTACCAATTTTCACTGATAAATGACGGGATTTTTTAAATTGAAGTGATTGGGTTTTAAGTGATTTACACCCAGTTTTACCGATTTACACCCATTTTTCAGGTCATAGATTTCTGGCTGGATGCAGGGGGAGGGGTGGCAGTGGCTGTGCAGGGGGTAAGGGAGGGGGAAGGTGGCTGGACCTGCTGCCTATGGGCACAAGGCTACTGGCTCTGACCCTGGGCAGGGTGGGAGGTGCCAGTGCCAGTGCTGGTGCCGATACTGGGGTCGGTGCCCCCCCTACTGCATCTGGCCATGCCTCCCACTCCCCAAACGCAAGGGCAGCATAGCAGCAGGCTGCTGCAGCAAGGGCTGAGGTGAACAGAGACAAGCTGCACTGTGCCCTGTGCCCTCCCAGGGCTCTATTTGTTCTTACTCACCCCAGCCCCTGCTGCAGCAACCCCGGGAGCAGCCAACTGCCTGCAGCATGGCATGGGCTTGGGTGAGTAGGGACAAACAGAGCCTTGAGGGATTTGGAGTATGGCACAGCCCAGCAGCTGCAGGCAGCTGGCATCAGCCGCTCCCGGGGCAGCTGCAGCAGCAGCAGGGGCTGGGGTGAGTGCAGACAAGCTGTGCCATGCCCCGTGCCCCCTAGGGCTCCGCTTGTTCCCACTTACCCCAGCTCTCACTACAGTGGTCCTGGCAGCAGCTGACACCATGTGCAGAGGGAACTGTAAGTGGGCACGGGCTGGGGGAGGGTGCAGTTCTTCCTGCTACATGCACCCCGGAGGGCTCTGGGATGGGAGGCTGTGCCAGGATCTTCCCCAGGGCGCATGCCCCCAGATCTGGTGGCAGCCTTCTGTTGCCCTGCGTGCAGATCCGGGGACGTGCTACCCAGGAAGATCCCGGCACAGCCCCCCAGCCCACAGCCCTCCCGGGGTACATGTAGCAGCAAGAGCCATGTCCTCCCAGCCCTCACCCACTGACAGTTCCCCAGCTTTGTTCCCTGCTGCAACCCTGGGACTGGCCCATGGGCTGCGCCACACCGCTCCCCCTGCCCCTTCCCTATTCCCAGCCTTACTCCCTCCCTCCCTCACCGCTGTGGGAACATAGTATTATTTTCCTGGATGTCAGGACACAGGGATTGTTCCCACCCTGACCCAGGTCTCCCAGCACATTTGACGTAGAGCACAGTAGTATGACTTTTAATTGCATGCACTGTGTGTTTGCAACCACTGAGGTTCCCTGAGCATGCACAGAGCTGGACAGGGGGAAAAGCCTAGAATCCATTTGCTTTTATTTTTACCATTTTTCTTTCAAGGATTTCTAATAATTGAAACTCTTAGTTTCACTAACATGGTATCAGGGCTCTCCATGCTCCCAGAGTGGGAAACTGCAAGTCAAAAATTGGGTAGAATGGTTCACTTACTGCAAATACATAAGAGCTCTCCCTGAGGATGCCCAAGAGGAGATATTCAGACCCACACATCTGCTCTAACTTGACTATCTACCAGGGACAAAACCCCAGTTGGAGAACAAAGTCTCAATTCTAGTGGAATCAAACTACTCTGCCAAGTTTTATTTTCCCAGCTCATTGAGTAAAATACAGTAGGCACGTTCCTAGGCTGGTCTGAATGGAGAGGAGAAGAAGCCAAAGTCCTTGAGCAGAGGGATTTCCCTTCACTGCCATGGTCACACTCTTCTGCAGGCACTGCCCTGCTTGCACTTCATGCACTGCCAAGGCTCCTCTGTGTCTGACAGGCACTACAAAGCAGGGGGAGGAAATATATAGATTCAGGTACTGGCATTAGCTGCAGGGGGGAGCCAATAGAAACACGTCTAACCTTTTTAGACTTTATCAGAGGGTTTACCTCCAGTGTTTCACAGCCAAAACCTCCAATGAAATGGTAAAATTCTACCTGTGACCATATATGAGAGACAGCTGCGCTTGTGATGTCACATTTGCTGTCATCTCTGATCATCACGTAACCACTGGCTGCGGGTTAGGGGAAAGCGGAGGGGAACATAGGTCTGTTTCACTTGGGAAAGACCCTTGACTATATGAAATTGTTCTCTTTAGGTAGATAGATTGACAGATAGGTGGATAGAGCAATAGATCAAGCAATATATCAACTGATTAATTATGGGGGATGGAGGAAGCCTTCTAAAAACTGAAATGCACAGGAGGGAAAGAGAATGATTCCTGCTTCTTCTGTAGAGCCAGTGCTGCATATTTCATGGTTGTCTGGTAGTAGTAAGGATTGACAGCTGCACTCCCTGAAACACAAGGTTTCCCTTGTCAAAGAAAAGCTGCGGAGCTGGTTGCTACCATTCCCTGTGCCCTACTCCATGAGTGAGGAGCCCTGGAGGAAGAGGCAGAGGGCAGATGTGTTCATTGCAGGTGTATCCATCACTGATCAATAAGGGCAGTGCTAAGGTTATGCCAACAAGTTCCTTACTTTTGTATGTTCTGGGTTTCATAAGTTTCTTTCTGAACAAACCCAATTCTTCATTCCCTGCTCTGAGAGGCTGGAGTGTCTTTGAACTGGACACAAGACACTGGTCTGGGTGGACACAAGACAGCACAGGAAAGCCAAGGCAGTATGAATATAATGTGCATAACAGCAGCTGGAACCAGGGACAGGTCTGCACTGCTTTGATGCCTGTTAATTTGGACTCCAACTGCCAGAAACGCCCAGGGGCTGCAGGACAAGGGGAAGAAAAGAGGAAGCTTGATGATGGAGTAAGAGGAAGAGAGAGCAGCTTGCATGTGAATGCAGAGGGGTGCACTGCGGAGCTGGAGAGCTCACTGGCGCAGCCAGCCAGGATGGTGGACTGAAGGAGCTAGACTCAGCCTTGGGGGCAGCTGCAGGCAGCTGTTTGAGCTCTCCGGGGACTAACAGCTTGCCTGGGAACACCTCTGGAGGCATGAGGGAGAATGTAAGGTGTTGAGTGTACGTTATCATATTATTGACGTTTCTTTACCTGTTCCCTCCCTTAGGCCAGTTGGCTTGTTACCCTAACCCACAATTGGGAGTGGCAGGACGCACGTGGCTGGGCTGAGCCATGGCCCCTGCTGCCCAGGCCAGGCTGGGTGAGTGGGGTCAGAGCCCAGGCAGCTGTCGGGGAGCGGGGGGAGGGCAGGGGCCGGGGTGGGTGTGGGAGGGCGGGGCGGGGTGCCCTTTACTTACAAAAAGTAATCTTCACCATAAAAATGTGGAGACCACTTCCCTAACCTGTGTGATTTTTCTTTATAAAAGGCAGAACTCCTCCTTGCTTCCTGTGCCAGGTTCTGGGGCTGCAGGGTTTGCACACCTTAACTCTGAGAAATGAAGGGTTTTGTTACTGCATTTCCTCAGTTTTCCAGCAGACAGAGAAGTGTGTGTTGGAGGAGTCCTGGGCCACTTGGTCACACACAGTTCAAGTGTGGATTTGCAAGTGATACACTTGTGTGGTCATGCAGGAGACACAAGTTTCCCTACTAGCACAGAGGGACAGCAAAGTTAGGGCACACAAGCTTCTTTCTGCAAAGCACACAGGGAGCCATGTGGTATTATGCTGGATCACCTTGGACTGCCCAGAATCAGTGACTCAGTTCCCAAATACAGCTGGGGGCAAAAAGGAGGCAGCTTCTAGCACAAGTAGAAAGCAGGACTTAGAGGTCTTACACTTGCCCCTCTCAAATGCAAGGTGGACAAAGACCAGGGACCAGGGACATGGCCCATAAAGGCACCTGTGTCCTAGGGCACCAATAGGGCCAGAAGCGCTGCAACTGATTGCCTGAGTAGCAAGCCTGCAGTTGACTGGACCTTCTCTGGGCCCTTGGGGCAACCTCGCAAGCCCTTCTAAGCAACATCAAGGTGTAGCAGGCAAAATAACAGGGAAGGGCACCCTGGGAGGTCAGAGGGAGCAGGAGTCATGAGTCCACCAAAGGGCATCATGGCACCCCTGAGGCACAGTCCTGTCCCACTCAGCAGGGAAGCAGGGAATGGGCCTGGCATGTAGTAAATAAGGCAAGGACTCATCCTGCATTCATCAGGAGGGGTGCTGGGGACAGACAACCTGTCAGCAAGGACCTCCCTGCATCAGCAAGTAGGCTACAGGGCTGTTGCCTTCCCTGGGGTAGGTTGGGAAAGTGTGCTCATCCCCCAGAATAAACAGTGTGCCTAAGAGTGCCCTGCATCAGGGACATGGGGACAATGTGCATGGGACAATGAATCCTGGGCGCGGTGGTGCGCACAACCCCGAGAACTCCCCATCCCCCTGGACAAAGAGCCCGACTGTGTCCAACTGTTTGGGACAACGCTGCATGAGAAAAACCTGGGGTATTAGAGACCGACATCCTGGTAATGACCCTCACCCCACTGATCTCCCCTCCTGCCAGGGCAACTGTGCAACTCCTGCTGATTGCACCTGGATCCCATCACTGCCCTGGCTGGGATTCCTTCCACAGTACTTTTCCTGACTGAGTCTGCTGCTACAAAGCCTTGGTTTGCCATTGCGGTGACACCCAGGGGAAGTCTGTCATGCTGCTTGTTCCTCTTTCCTGCAACACGGCGAAGAGTACACGGGCTGTGCATGGTTGGACACAAAGTGGACAGGGTGACAGATCACACCCCCTCTTAAGACAGCAGCTAACAGCAGAAGCAGGGGATGACTTCCAGTAGCTCCTGTCGAGATGTAACATCCTGTTTTGTGTTCTCATGTTTCTTTGCCCCATCAGCGTCGTCTCCACGGCCTACCTTCAAGTCAGGCTGATCAACTGATCCCACAAAGGAGGTGGATAAAAGACTGCAAAGATTTGTCTCTGAAAGTGGCTTCATCATAGTGATCAGAGGCTCTGCAATCCTTTTCCCATTTCCCTCAGCATTGCCCTAAAGGCAGAGACAGGACATTCGCCTGTGATTGATTAAGCTGTTGCTAGTGTAGTCCGTAAAGGGCTGTATGCTGCAGCAAGCCTGCTTTTGCTTTGTTTTTCACTCATGTCTGTCAGTTGGGATATCTGCAGTGAGTGGCATCGACACACACAGATGCAGGAAATGACACAGGCTGGATCAAACACACAGATCCAGAGATATTGGGCCTGGCATTACAGACGTTCCTATTTCCTTTCAGGTTTGCGATGTGGAGATTACCCCTGAATACGTAGATTGCAGCTCCAAAACCCGAAGTGCTTGGCACTGGCTCAAAGTAAGAGAAGCTCCTTCCCACAGGGTCGGATCCAGGAAGAAAGTGGTTTTCCTCCCATCACTTGTTTCCTCCCATGCCGTCTCTTCTAGTAAAACACATGTGATGAACCTCCTAGGCTGTAGACTACACGTCCCATTCACCCTCTCTGCTCTGCACGTCCCCTTCCCTGCGGCCAGGCAGGAGGAGGCAGGGGACCTGTGTGGACAGACCCTGACCCAGGAAGTGCCTTCACACTGAAGCAGCAAAAGCAGCTCAGAGCAAACCATTAGGTCTGTGCAAAGCTTTCAGCCTGATTCAGGAACCAAATCTCCGAATCCGAATTGAGTCAGGAGACTAATTAAAAGCTCTGAATCAAACCAGAAGCCTCTGAATCGATTCTGAATTGATTTGGAAAAGATTTGGCTTGTCCCAGCACAAGCCCCAATCTGTGCCCCCACATGCCCCTTCTCTCCCCCTCCCCAACCCCAACAGATTTACCAACTGGAAGCGCTGTGTCAGCTGCCTGTTTAGTCTATGGCCGAATCTCTGAAGCAGTGTTGAATGTTTCAGATCTGATTCAGCCGAATCGAATTGGGATAGTGATTTGCATCTCTGAATTGAATCACTGTGCTCCAAATCAGCTGAATCTGAATCTGAGCAAATGCTTGCTGCTTTGCACAGGCCTACAAGCCAGGACAATTTCCAGAGCTGGTTACACAGGGAGAGAAATTCCCAGGGAGAGCAGGCAGCAGCCAAGGCAGAGAATAGTAGTGTTGTCAAATGGGAGTGTTGAACATGTATCTAAGAGCAGGTTTGTGTGAGGCTTTTGAAGGAAGAGCAGAGTCTGGGCAGGGAGGCAGTGCAGAGGGGCCCAATGTGACACTGCATGGACTGCCCTGGGCTTGGAAAACTGTAACAAAGTGGGGGCCAAACTTTCAGGCACCTGTGCTACAAGGTAAGCCCATCTCCTCCCTCAGCGTCAATCAGATCCCTTCCCCTTCTGCTGTGTTTCCTGCCCCCTCCTCGATCTGCCACATGCCACATATGGAGGCTGCCCATGCCAATTGTGACACACGTGCTGCAGATTGGCTCCTCCTGTGTTAAGGTATTCACTCTCCATCCCAAGCAGTAAAGCAGCCAGTTCATCTTCAATGGACAACATATGTTGGTCGACAACAGTGCAGGAGGCAGAGCCCAAAAACTCAAACAGTCCCTGTGCCCCAAAACCAGCATGGCTGCTCTCTTGTGCATATCTCTTCCCTTCCTTGTCTCTAGGTCTCCCTTTTAAACCATCACTGCATTGTCCTGTCCTTTTTTCAGAGCTCTTCTCCTGGCAGAGGAAGGTCCCAGCACTGACTCCAGACTCAATTAACCCCTATTTTCCTCTGTCTATAAGAAAATCAGAGAAGCAGGTAGGCAATTATTATAAAATGATTATAAACAGGAATACTTTTAAACCAGAAGTACTACAGCAACAGCAGGGGCTGTCACGATCTATATGTTTAAGTTCATGAACCAAGGATACTTTTATCTTTCTTTTTTAGCGCCAGCCCCAGCGAAGAGCCCCTTCCCTCTGGCCAAGGAGCTGAGTGGATATTGAGCACACCCATGCTGGCAGGTGCAGGGGCCAGAAGCTGAAGCATATTCAAGGTGTGTGTCTGGTCACCCTACACGTAACCAGCACCTGAGGATTTCTTATGTCCCTGAACGAGCCACAAATCACAAATAAATTGCTTTTAAGAAGATGGGAGCATCCCGGGGTAAAGCCACTCTGCCACTTCATCCCCACTCCCTAATGCCCAGAGATGTCCTCCACTCCATCAGCCTGCCCCAGGAGCCCACGTTCACACTGGGACCACCCCAGCTTTGCAGGTTCCCATGGCAGGTTCCTCATCACAGCTGCCTTCCCAGCTTCAGCTCTGGAGGTTTCTGATGTGCCTCTGTGGTGTCCAAGTACATTTGACACCCAAGAGGTAGTGGCTTCCTACAGAGTCTTCCATTTTCTGATCCAACAAGGCTGGTGTCTTCCACAGGCCATATGGCATTACCATGACTTGCAAAAAACTCTCTTCTGGGAAAGGCCTTCACACAGGCAGACTCCCCTCCCAACCACCCGGCATGCTCTACTGGGAAGAACCACGGAGCTGTTTTTAATGTTTCCATGGTGTGACCAGGACAGGGTATGGAACAAGATTTCATGCGGGTCGCATCTATCACCTAACATCACACAGGACTGTGCTGTGCTGTCCTTCTTACCCACTTGGACAAAAGAGAGCTTCTCAGGGCCTTCTGAATATCTCACTAACAATGCAGTAGAGCCTTAACCAAAGCCTGTGTCTGTCTCCGTGGAGCGTAGGTAAGTGACTTGGCCTTGCTTTACAAATTGAGCATTTCCTGTGCTGATGTCCAGCTTAGCTTAGCCCATCTGACCCAGGCCAGCTGGTCACTGAGTGAGTAGCTCCTCTCATATTACACCAACAGTCCAAACATTGCCCTTGAACCTGGCTTCTGTTGGGGTCCCATGCACTGATGAACATCCTCCACTGCCTCTGCCAGAGCATAGGGGTTTCTCCCTATTTTCCCTCCTACATCTGCCCATGCACTGATGAACCTCCTCCACTGCCTCTGCCAGAGCATAGGGGTTTCTAGTTGGATTAAACCACAGGACTCCTTGGTCCACGGGTTCCACAATCAGCTTCTCTGCAGAGCCACTGTCTAGTTACAGCCCTAGAGGAAGTCCACGTAGGGAGGCACTTAGGCCTCTTGGGGCACTTGCTTCCTCCAAGATATAATTGTCTACAAGATGTGTCCAGTGTTACTGCCAGTTCTCCTTTAGCTATCATCAGGTGCTCACTGGCTGCGCCAAAAGCGGTCCCCAGCATTCTTGGTCCAGGGCAAGGATGAGCATATCCTATTTTCGGCATCTGTTGTGTCATTTCAGGGAAGTGAACATTTCTGCCCTACTCTCAGTAAGACTCCCAGAACAGGTGTTTAAACACTTCACCCTCTGCCCCCCCAAGCACCCTACACACACACCAACTCCCCCTTCTGGTCTCTAGCACTCAAGGTTTCCTGCACTTTTCAGTCTCCAGTGTCCTCAGCTTGGACCAGAAATCAAAAACACCTGAGTATAGTGAAGGGGATGCCACCCCAGACCCCAACTGGAAGTAACTAGGAACTGGTATGAGACATCCCCCAGAACTACAGGATATGAGCCCTACCCACTTAGGTCTTTATGGACACTTTTACATGTGCTCCAGGGGTGGGGGTGGTGCTTTAATTAGAGTGGCTCCAGAAACCACTCTAATTAAAGTGCCTCCATGTCTTGTGTATCAGCGTGCCCGCTCTTAAAAAATGGCAGTGGAGGCACTTGAACACAAGCTCATCCGACAAGCTTTAGTTCAAGCACCTGACCACCATTTTTAAGTGCAGGGACACTGATACACAAGACACAGGAGGCTGCTTCACTCTGGCTATTGCCACGCTCCAGCAGACTTGATTAATTGAGTCTACTGCAATGTGCTGGAATTGTAGTGTGTCAGAGCAGCCTCGGCGCTCATGTACAGGTGCCCTGTATGGCCTGGACAGAGAGCAAGAAAGTGTCTGGGCAAGAGCCCACCTTGCTGTGCCGCTGGCCTGCTTGGGACTCCTGAATCGGACTCCAGTGTTTGATCTTGGCTTGTGACTCTCTTCTCTGGACTCCTGACTTGTACTTTTGGCTTGCAGTGTCTAGATCTTTTTCTTTTGGCTTGTGCCATTGCAACACCGGTTGCCTACCCCAACCACCCACACCCTGGCCTCTTATGCTGAGCATGCTGAAAAGCAGCATGGTGCCTGGGATGTGGAAGCAGAATTACGCATTTTGTGGCTAGGAACGCATGCTCACTCTCTCCAGGTCTTGAGGTCTCACAGCAGTCATGGGTGACTCGGGGTCAGTTACTCCAGATGTCACAGTGTAGAGATAAGATGTCAGCCATGGATGGCTAATGAGAAGAAATAGTCAGGATTTTGAACTCCAGAGCACTCAGCCATTGTCCTCCTGAGCTCAAAGGGCTTTAATTTTCACTTCTGAAGTAACTCTCCTTAGTGCCATCAGTTAGGGAAGAGGCCTTCTCCTTGATAGACAGAGGGTAAAATTGAGTCACAGTGCAGGGACGTGCCCTGCCAGAGGGAATGGGAGAGCCAGAAGGAGAAGCCAAGAGCTCTGACTCCTGCTTTAATTAGGAGATAAGACAACTCCACAAAGGGAAGGGTAGTATCCAGGAGCCATGGTTCCAGCTCCGGCTGTACACACCTCATCCCCACTGAAAGATGGGAGTAATTTATGCCTTCTCAGCAGACCACTGTATATTCGCTGCTCAGGCTTTTGTACATCTAATCACTAAAGCAAGTCCCCATCCCTATCTGTAGCTAAATTAACCTATGTTGAGTTTTAGTTTCTTTGAATTTCTACAAACCTTGGTATTTGATGTGCATATACTTTTGTACTTTATCATACAACTGAATTAGTTGTTAGCTATCTGTCCACAATACAGAGGCCACGACAGTCATATTTCAGAGGATCTGCTGCTCCAAGGGAAGTCAATCTGCCTATCAAGTAGGGTACTTGGGGGGTCAAGTATATGAGAACTGTTCCTACACAATGTGGTGTACATTTCAAAGAGGGAAGCAAACACCTGGAAAGATTTGAAGCAAGGCTGATATTTTTCACCTTTGTATAGAATGAGAGTGCCTCTATAGCTCTCTTGAATAACTGATAGCTTAGGGTATTGGATTGGCGCTTGAAAGGTCTGAAAACATGTCAATATTTTTTTTTAGAAATAGTTGGATCTGGAATTAAATCTGGCCACCAGACAGGTGCATATCTCGGGAAAAGAGGTTATCTACTTAATACACATGTATTCCCAGAGTGTGGAATACAAGAACATACATGAGAAGATGTGTTTAGGTACTGGTCAGAGGTAGATGTTGCAGCTTAGTGGGAAATGCAGTGTAAGGTCACAGTCATATTCCTATGGATATATTCTCCTACTATGTGGAAACAGATAGAGCTATTTGTGTAGGGTGACCATATGTCTTAGATTGGTCATGGTCCCTGAGGGCCTGACCGACTAGCCTCTTGAGCTTATCAAAGTCGGCTTTTCTGAAGTCAAGGACTTCTGTGTTGCTGACTGACTTGCCAGCTTTACGGCGGATGGTGAAGGTGATCAGCTCGTGGTCGCTGTCACCCAACTTCCCATCAATCACTAGGTCGCCGATTAGGTCGTCCCCCATAGCCAGTACCAGGTCAAGCAGCGCTTTGCCTCTCGTTGGCCCATAGACTTCTTGAGTCAGGTAGAGGTCATCCACGCACGAGAGAAAGCTTTGCGCCCGCTCAGATTTAGCTGAGTGATCTTCCCACGAGATGTCTGGGTAATTGAAGTCACCCATGACAACCAAGGTCCTGGAGCAAGCGGCCTCAGTCAGTTCCTGGGCGAACTCCTGGTCAAGCTCGGGACTTTGAGTGGGAGGTCTGTAGTAGACTCCCACCGTTGTGTCCCCTGTGCCGAATTCCCCACGAATTTTTACCCAGAGGGTCTCTAGCAGCCAGGACCATCTCAGCTTTCCTAGGGTGTCTCAGCAGCCCGGCAAATGGAGAAAATTGAAGCAAAGGTCCTGGATTAGCATGAACCTGCCTGCACATGCTCAGCTCCTAAGTGGCTACTGGGCAAGTGACTCCTGGCTCACAGCCCAGCAGAGTCAGGAAGAGGGAGCAGCCATCACCACAACCCAGAGCTCAGATGAAGATAGCCCAGATGAAGATGGGGTGGGGGTGGCTTGGACATGTGTCTTGAGGGGAGCACAGGTCCCTCCTTACCTCCCACTCACCCACCCACCTGCCAGGGACCTTTGTTTCAGGGGGCAGCTCTAGGCTCTGGGTTCTGCCCTGGGACTGCTTTACTGCTTCACTGAGATTGGGCTGCCACGGCTGAAGGCCCTGTGTGAGTTCCTAGAGCCAAAGGCTATTATTTTCATTAAAAAATTCACATTGTCATAATTTCTGTTAAACCCTAAATTCCATGTTTTATGCATATCAACATTATTATCTTGTTTGCAGTGGTAGTAATAAGAAAAAAAATGCAATTAGTTACTGTTTTTTCAATTGCTGCTGCCCAGTTGCCTGGCACACCATGCCACTCTGACTCTTCTTGCAGCAGTGCCACTGACTTGGGAGAGTGAGCAGGGAACATGAGAAGCAGCCCAGATTTTCCATGGTCCTATATGGTCACCCTATATGTATGTGATTTTTTTCCTGCTTGTGCAATCAATCTTTTTCCTATTTCTTACTGATTGTCCATGGTAAGTGTTATTTCACAGCATTTTAGAGCTACAATTTGGACCCTTCTCTGGAGGAGGGGACCTGTAATAGTTTATGTATACCTGTAATATTTTATGTACACCCATCCCTTCCATACAGCTTGCTGCCTACCCATGACCACTCTTCAATGGTTTCTGCCTGCCTGAAAGTGACAGCAGAGCACTGGGAAATACCTAAAGACACATGCAAATGCTAAAAATCAGCCCGCAGAGATTCTCAGAAGCTTTGCTTTTGATTTCACACAGCTCAGCCATCCTATCAAATTCCAGAGTCAATATGAGCATCCACAGCCGTGGATATCTGCAAGTGATGATTCTGCCTCGGTTTGGGAAACAAAAATGTTAAACTTGCAACCTCAGTTCTCTGCATCACTGCATGTTTGTTCATTTTAAAAACAAAAGTGCTAGTGGTTAAATGTGGCTAAGGAAGTGTTTGTACACTCCCCCGCCTCTCCCACCGTGATGTTGAATATCTCCCAAGCATTGACTAAACTTATTATATCACAGTTTCACAGTATTGGGGAGGTTGGACTAGCACAGAGACAAGCACACTAGTTACATGGCTAGTAACTTATTGTTCTGAGCTGGAACCAAAACTGAATGTAAAACATGGTGCCTAACGGCATTTGTAAGACGACACACGGTTTCCAGCTTACACCACTGCAACTGCATTTGTGTTTGAATGAATGGGATTTCCTGCCGCTTTCAAGGTCATTTTGCAGCTTTGAATTAACCCTGCTTGGATATGTTTTACTTTGTGACAATCCCCACTTACGTCACCCTATCTATGGATTTGTGTCATTCAAACGGCAATCGACTCAGACTTGTAATTACAGTCTTTTGCCACCAGGAGCCACTGCTTTTTCTTCCTGTTATTAATTTATTTATTGATTTATATGTATGTTTGGCTCCTGCTCATCCCCCCCTCCCTTCCTCCCCCAGCTCCCACGGGAGGAGGCAGGGGCTGGGAAAGGGCAGGAGGGCGGGGGCTGCCTCTGAGGGCAGCACAGGGGCCGCTGCGTGAGCTTGTGGGGGCTGAGTGGGCAGGAGATGCTGCCTGGGGCAGAGGATGGGGAAGGGGGGCTATGGCCAGCTCCATCCCCGTGCTGTGTCCGGGTGGTTTTTGTAAATACGAGCCAAATTTGGGGGATTTCAGGCCTGGATGTAGGACGGGCCTGAGTTCCCTTTTTATTGCTTTACAACAGTGGTGTCTCAGCACAGTTGTATTGCTGAGCCCCGCTATATGTCTGGTTGCTGTATGCCTGGGTCTGGCACATTTTGGGCCTGGCACATGTTGCTTTTGTGGCTCTGTGTCCTGACCAATGCAGCGAGGTCAGTGCTAGTTGCTGCTCTTTTCCTGTTTGGCAGGTGCTTCTCTTAGGTCCCTTAGGTGACACCTGGGCTCATTAAGGGAACTGAGGAGGCCATGTGACCAGAAAGGGGATGAATTCAGGGAGATAAAAACTCAGTCCTGAGCCAGAGCAGTCAGTGAGGCTGTGCTGCCCAGGCAGAGAAGTGCTCCTTCCAGCAAGAGTGGGTGTAAGGAGGCTGGTAGACTAGACGGGCTCTTGTAGCACAGCGAGTCAGGGAGATAAAAACTCAAGGTGATGGTAGAAGCCTACATTAGTCATTGACGGGTTTATGTTTGCATTTTCTGCTTCACTTACTAAATGACTGAGCTGTGGTTGCAGAGCCAGTGTGAGAAGCACATTGTGTCTGAGCCTGAAAGGGCCAGGGATCCAAAAGGCAGAGAGCAAAGGAGGGCTGATACCCAAGTAGTATATAAATTAGAATAAAATCTGAGAGGTTGTGGTAAAGACTGGAATTACAGGTTTCCCTCTCTGGTTCTGGGTATCCATGCTCAATATCTTATATACCATTTTGGCTACCACGGTATACAGTTTTGAGTAACCACAGTTTTGCATGCATCGACGTGCCACCTGCCATTTCAAATCACCTATGCTCTTGCTAGCCACCTGTGGCTTTCCCATCTCCTCATGCACACTCAGTCTTGTGTTGTGCTTCATGCTCTTAACATCGAGTTGCAGGCGCTACACATTTTTCTCGTGACTTCTTTGCATTTTGCCCTTAATCATGGCCTGTAAACAAGAGAGTGGTGAAGGTGAGCAATTTGTGAAGAGGGCAAGGAAAGCGATGTCCTTGGAAAAAAAATTGGAGTTGTTGGATCATCTAGTACACGGAGAGTGTGGGGCAAATATAAAACATGATTTTTATACACTGTATGTTCCTTTATTATTCATATTCAAGACTCTAACCCCATTTTCCCCATAAGCCTTTTGTCTTACCAACCACAGTTTTGCCAACCACAGGAACTCTCAGGAACCTAATGCCCATGGTTGGCAAGGCAAACCTGTATAATAAGAGCCTTTCCTTAAGGTACAGTTAGGGCCAGAACAACTGTAAATGGGGGTCAAGACCTGTAGGGCCAAGAGCAGCACCAACAGTCCAGCAAAGCAAGAGAAGTGAACCTACAGAGACCGCCACCAGTAACACTCCTCGGCTCTGCGGCAGTCTGCCTATGTGATATAAGGTGTAGAAGGTGAGACTGAAAAAGGGAGTATGCTGAAGGGCTGGGGTGAGGGGCAGGATTAGTTTGGCCATTACAGGGAGCTGCCACCACCCTTGGGGCCTGTCCTGTCACCTAAGCTAGAGAGAGAGGTGGAGGTTGGTCCCTACCCAGTTGCTCTGCACTTTCTATTGGCCTGTGCTGGGTCTTGGGGTTCACCCAGTAATGGCTCCTTGCTTTCCCCAGCCACTGTGTAGGGATCCTAGGCACTAATTCCTCTTCATTTCAGTCATCCTCATGTGTCCAGGCACCTAATTTTTTTCTTATGGCAGATCCTAGAATGAAACTAAGGGGCAGGGACCAGAAGTAAAAGCTTAGCACTTGGTAGAGAACTCAGAGGGGATCAGGGGATAAGCTGATACAAGGGGCATAAGTACTTTGGGTTACTACTTTTTGTCTCGTTTCCCCTCTTTCTTCTACTTTGGCTTGTGGTTTTGAGTTTTAAGGATCAGCCTTAAGCTTCACGTTTGTGAAACTTCTTCCTTCAGCCTTTGATCACTTTGAGAGCTTGCAGTTCATTAAAGGGAAGCAGTATTTCTCATGCATTTTTTTTGCACCCAAGAACAAGAGTTTTTAGAAAGACCATATCTCATGAGATTGGCAACAAAATTGTGAGCACTGGCATCATTGCATTTCCCTCTTCCTCTCTCTGTGAATCCCTGTTCCCTGTCACCTTCCCCTAGGACTCCAGTGACTGCCTGATCTAGTTCCCTAGACACAGGATCATCTTCAAGGTCAGGAAGTTCCCCAGCATCTTCATAACCATCTCCTGTGACACCTCCATCCAGGGCAGGAGCCTCTGAGACAGACAGAAAGTAATGAAAAAAGGAGAGGCCTCCAACTGAAGACAGAAATAACTGTCGTATGAGGGAGAAGGGACTGAAGGACTTATCCAGCCCACAGCCAACGCAGGAAGAAGCCAAGGAATCCTATACATATCCCCTGTGCATCCAGGAGGCAGGTTTTTATACTTATGGGCAGGGAAGAATTCAGTTTCCCAGGCATGTAACCCTGTTTACTACCACTATGTACATGTAAATGTCAGGGCAAATCCCAGAACAAGATAAGGGAAGATGAAGCATCTTATGTTGAGCCCCAGTAGCTGAGTGGTTATGGCACTTGCCCAAAAGGGTAAACCTAGAGATTCTGGACCTACCCTGGCTCCTTCAGGTGTGAGCTCCACCAGCCTCCATGACTTCCGAGCACAGCAGCCTAACTACTAGGTTACAACTTGTATACATTTGGGTGAGCAGTGCTCTTTCTACTTACTAGTCATTGAGAAAATGGAAAGAGGACAGTTCAGAGTGTTTCCTATCTAACCAGGAGCTATGCTACATGCAAGAACACAGGATATTTTGCAAACCCATACCCTGCTTTTAGCCACAAGTCTCTATCCCATCAGCTTAGTTAACTGGCTGCACTTATACTTGTAGCTGATCCACAACCCTTCTGATGCAAGGCTAAGTGCAGATGTAGCAGAGAAGCATGCCCAGCAACAGTGGGGGTGCAACAGAGGGAGTGAAGGACATGGAAGCTCTGTCCCACCACGCCTCTGAACGAGATCACCCCGTTGTATGTGTTCAGTTTTTTGCACAGTTGTCTTAAAACATGGGAGGACCTTTTCCCTCCAGAGTGTAACACCTGACAGTCATCGGGCCACTTGAATTGCTGGACTATGTATGCTGGCAGGCATAAATACCCTGCTAGTGTGAAGCCTACTGAGCATGCTCAGTTTTTGTGCCCAGCACATATATCCACTTATTAGAGCTGTGCAAAACACTATTGGTTCGTTTCGACGTGTGTTTCACTGTTTCAAAGGGACAGTGTTTCATTTCGTCATTTTGTTTCGTTTTGAAGCACTGTCCTGCTTTTGTTTTGTCAAAATGGTCTTGCTGTTTTAACGCATTTCAACATTTCGTCCATAGGCTGTAATGGGAAATCATGAAAATGCCTAAAACTTTTTGTCATTTCTTGCCTGATTTGGATGAAAATTGCAGGGATGGTAGCCCCTTGTGCGGGCATGAAGCCTTCCCAACTTCAAGAAGATAGATGCAGAGGTTTCTGGGAAACTGCACCTCAAACAGTTGAAAGGAAAACTTGCATCACTTGATGGTAGTTGCAGCCTCCTGTCATCCAGTGTGTAGATGTGGGGGCCCGCATGCCCAGGAGGGCTGTGGGGCTATGCTGGACTCCTCCTGGGGGAGCGGGTCCCCAGTTCTGTATGTGGGATGACAGAAGGCTGCCGCTGCCGGCTGGGACCAGTGCTGAAGACAAGCAAACCTGGCTTTGAAACTTGGAACATTTCAAAACTTTTGAAATATTTTGAGGGCCTTCTTTTCATTTTGAAGCCTGGTTTTTTCATTTTGATTTTGGTTTTTCAAGCTCAAAACGCATTGAAACAGCTTCAAAAGAAAACTCCTGATGCCCATGGTTGGCAAAATTTCACACTTCCCTACTGTGTAGGGACACGCTGGAAAGGAGGAGCAGAGATAGCCAGGGAAGAGAAGCAGGTCCTTGCTGACCAAGTGGAGAAACACTGAATGCTTAGGTGGATGGCATTTCTCTGCCTCTCTGTGCCATGCTAAACCTTGAAGACCATGTCCAATCTGCTCCAATATACTGGGGAGCCATCCAGGCATCACTGAGATGATCCACAGAGATTTGGATGACAATCAGACGAGATTCACCTCCAAGGAGGATTATTCTGCGCTGGTCTGGTCCTGCAGGGAGCAAACCAGGAAAGCCAAGGCTGCAACTGAACTCCAACTAGCTTCAAGCATCAAGGACAACAAAAAGTCCTTTTTCAGATATGTGGGGAGCCGGAGGAAAAGCAAGGGCAATGTTGGACCCCTGCTAAACCAGATGGGGCAACTGACAACTGACGCCCAGGAAAAAGCCAACCTATTAAATAGGTACTTTGCATCAGTCTTTCATCAGTCCCATGGGACGCCCATGCCTGCTATGGGACAGGGAGATCCGGGTGATGGGGATCCCCTACCCTCCATAAATGCTGACCTCGTGAAGGAACACCTTGAGAGGCTGGATACCTTCAAGTCAGCCGGCCCTGACAATCTGCACCCCAGGGTACTCAAGGAGCTGGCGAGCGTCATAGCCCAGCTCCTGGCATGGATCTTTGAAAACTCCTGGGAATGCTCATCCCTGGAGTCCTCCCTCCACTGTCACACTTTCCCAAGTCCCTTGTGCTACAGCCATTCACAGTGTCCTGATACCATCCTTCCCTGAGCTGCAGCTGTCTCTTAACCCCTACAGTTCCCTTCTCCCTGACACATGCACCCAGAATTTTCCTTTCTCTGTTCTGTCGTCATGAGCCCCAGAAAGCCCACTTTATTTCAGTCCCACACCCCAAAAGCACATCTGCTATCTGAGAGTCCCAGAGGAGGCCGCTTTCCCTGTAATTTCTCTCTCTCTTCTGGTTTCAGGTGCTTTGTTGAACTCCCCATGATCCTCTCCACCTCGTCTGCCTGAGGGCAACTTGGATCTAGGATCCCTGCCCAACCCTTTGTGCAGGACAGCTTGGAGTGGTGGGCACAGAAGGCAGGAAATAGAAGCGCTGTGACTTACCCTGTCCCCACCAGGCGTGGGACCAGAAGAGGAGGGGAGGGGAGGGAAGGGCCTGTCAGCAGATTGCCCCCAAGTGCCTCTTTAAGTGGACATCTGCACAACTCCCACCCAGGGGTTTCATGTGGCTCCTAACTGGCACCTTAGCTAGGATTCCTTTATAGCAGGGGTTTTCAACCTGGTTTAATTCATGTAGCCCTGGTGGCTGGACACAGAGTGGGGGTGGGGTGTGGCATGTGGCTGGACATGGAGCGATGGGCGGGGGTGCATGGGCAGATGCAGAGCAGTGGGTGTGGTCTGTGGCTGGACATGGAGCTTGCTGTCCTGGGGGTGGTGCAATGGGGTGGGTGGGTGAGGGTGGGGAGATGCGGGCAGGTGGGGACAAAGCGCCACCACCCACTCCCCGCTTGCCCGGCCCCAGCCCTGCTCCAGGAAGGTGGTGGTACTCCATCCCAACCCACCCTAGCGTTCTCCCTGGGGCCTTTCCAAGTACCCCTGGGAGTATGTGTACCCCCGGCTGACAATGCCTGCTTTATATGACTGGTGCAGCAAATAGCTATGGGGCTGCCACAGCCTCTTATTTCCCCATCACCCCCTTGTGTTCTGGGTGCCGGTACCTGCAATATGGATCCATCAGTCTTAAAGCTCTTAGACTCCAGAAAGAAGCTACTCTTCCCTTGGCTGGGAAGTCCACCAGAACAGCAGCCGCGTGCATCTCCGCTATCACTGTGGTGGTTACGCGACACGGGTCATTTTGCTCCAGAGTGATGCCTTTCATGCCAAATTGTTCTGACAATAATTGACAATAACCATGGAGGGAGGAGGCCCAGGAAAGTGTGACATCTCTGAGGGAGATAGCTGATGGACTTCATGAGAGAAGTGGCAACTCTGAACTTAATAATAAAAATGGTTTATTTTGAAAAAGATTAAATTTATGATAAAGAATAAAACCCAGAAAATGCCTGGAGAGCCTGAGAAGTACAAAATGAAATGGCAAGTTACAGCTCCTTCCTTGGTCTCATTTAGAGATCTTGGCCAATAAAAAAAGCCCTGTTCAAACAGTGAGTCACAGTAGTTCGAGGTGGGCTTGCCCCTTTGGCTACATGGCCGAGTGTGTATTTTGGACAGAAGGCTGCTGATCATCCGGCATTTACACTCCCACGGGATATTATCTCAACTCAAATCCATTCTTAGGGTGATGACACAGAGATGCCATCTTCAACATCATCATAACCCGTGTCTCCAGGAAGAGGGGCTGGGTCATCTTGCACAGCCTCAAAGATTCCTTCACTTTTAAGCCAGGGCGTGCTCCATTCTGAAAAATATCACAGAAACAAATGGCAGAGAATATGTTTTACTATAATCCCGCACACATTCACATACCCTGTGTGCAGCCAACAGCATGTGCTGCCACTGGTCTCGCATCTCTTCTTCTAACTGAGACCAGACAAGTTTCCATTCTTACTCTCTGTGCTTGCAAGGGCTACGCTTATATTCTTTGCAGCACAGATACTCAGATTCAGGACGAGGATCAGAGAATTCCTGACATCTTTTGGGCAATGCAGGCAACTCTTCTGGTCAAAGGAGGATCAGGGCTTGAGTCCATTAGGAGGAATAGGGCCTGGGACACAACTCTTAGAGTTAATCTGGGAGTGCTCTAAATACCAGACAGCTATGAAAGAGTTGGGTGGCAGTGGCATTAGGGCCTTGCCTTCCTCAAAAAAGGAACAGGGTTTCAGAAGCACACCGGGTCAGGGATAGCTCTAAGGATGGATGTAAGTGAAGAACAGCATTGCTCTCCTCATTTCCTGTCGACTTGAGCACTGACTTCGGGGAGGCACCCTTTGGAGGCTGTTCAATATGTTCATCAATGACCTGGATGAGGGGGTGAAAAGCCCACTGGCCAAATTCACAGACAACCCCAAGATATGGGGTTGTGCAGACACACCCGCTGATAGGCTGCCAATAAGCAGACCTAGACATGCTGGCATGTTGGGGAAAACGGGGTTCAACACAGAGAAATGCAAAGTGCTGCATCTGGGAAGGAAGAACCCCCAGCACACCTACAGCCTGGGCACCGCTAACCTGACCAGCACTACAAATGAAAGGGATCTGGGGGTAGCAATAGACCCCAGCATGAACATGAGCCAGCAATGCGATGCAGTAGCCACTGGGCCAATAAAAGTCTGACATGCATCAATCAATGCATCTCCAGTAAATCCAAAGAAGTGATTCTCCCACTTGACTCAACATTGGTGCAGGCGCACCTGGAGTATTGCGTCCAGTTCTGGGCGCCGCACTACAACAAGTATATGATAAAGCTCAAGACAGCCCAGAGAAGCACCACCCGCATGATCAGGGACTTGCATGGCAAGCCATATGAGGAGAGACGGAGGGATCTTGGACTCTTCAGACTGGACGGTCATCTGGCTGGGGTCGTCTGAGCCCAGATGTCTTTCCTGCTCGTGCAGGGGGCTGGACCCGATGATCCTTCGGGTCCCTTCCAGCCCTGTGATTCTACGATTCTAAGCAGCGATGTTGTGAGCACTGGACACACGGCCCTTCCCTCTCACCTGCCTGTGAGTCCCTGCGGGTCTGTGCGTTCTTGTCTCTTTCTGCTGGGACACCAGTGAGTCCAGAAACAGGGAAATGTGCAAGGTCAGGAACTTCTCCAGCTTCATCATAACCATCTTCAGTGACACCTCCAGCCAGGGCAAGGGCCTCTGCAACAGAGAAAGGAATCACTGGACATGGCAGTTCCTGCTACAGAAGAGAGAAATACATGACCTGAAAGGGACAAAAAGCTGAGGGGCTTCCACTGCCCACAGCCATGTGGCAATGAGAGACCACAACATCCACCACACACTCAGTGTCACAGGATTGTCACATAGGTCAAAGACAGAAGCACGTTTCAAAGTATAGATGTGCTGTTATGCTGTAGGAAGGAGCCAAATGCAGCAGCTCTGCTGGCGGCTGTGAGGAAGGTGTGGGAGATCAAAATGAGGAGGTCAAGCCTGAGGATGAAATTCTCAATGCACGTTGAGCGTAAGTTTTTTAATCTTTGTGCATTAACTGCAGCTCACCCTGCCATATAAGTGTTTGTTTCAATACTTGTATGCACTTTGGGTGATGCTCTCTTATTTCCTCGTCATCTAGGGGCACTTTTACATGTGCTCCAGAGTGGAAGTGGGGAGGCACTTTAATTAGAGTGGCTCCAAGCACGGCTGTATATAAAGCACTGCTGCATCTCTTACATCAGCATCCCTGCACTTAGAAATGGCAGTGGGGTGCTTGAACTAAAACTCATTTTGGCAAGCTTGAGTTCAAGTGTTGCCACCACCATTTTTAACCATGGAAACACTAATGCATGAGGACCCAGGAGGCTCCTGGAGTGCAGTAATTGTCATGCTCCAGCAGACTTGAATAATCATGTCTGCAGCCTCTGCACTTGTGTATAGGTGCCAAAAGTGTCCATTTGTGCTGCCTATGGGACATTCTGGCACTTATGCACCTAGGGGAAATCTATTGGTGGGCACACAGACTTGCCCACATGGAAAACTTACATAGTGATGGGGACTTGGCATGTGACCCAAGAGGCATAGTGCTTACTTGCACTAATTATAATTAAAAGTCTAGGCACTGAAATGGAGTCATTCAAAACCCAGGACAACCAGACTTCATGTCAGGCCCAGAAAAGGGATATATGTCTCCCCTCTCCCCATAGCTCAGTGGTGAGCACACTCAGTAGGGAAGGCAGAGATCCTGTGTTTTAACCTTCTTCCACACAGGGGAATAACCTAAGCCCTCCCAGTCTGCGCCTTTTTTATCTTCTGCAGTGCTCTTTAAAAGCAGAGAGTGCCTGTGGATGCGCAGAGATGTTCCTCCAACATGCTGTGATTAATTAAGTCTGCTGGAGCATGTTAATTAGTGTGTTCCAATAGCCCCTGTGTCTCATGTATTCAGTGCCCCGTGCTTCAAAATGCTGGCGGGGTGCTTTAACTGAAGCTCATGAAACAGGCTTTAGTTAAGCAGCAGCATCACCATTTTGAAGCGTAGGATGCTGAATACACAAGACAAGACCCGGTAGGAACTTTATTTAGAGCAGCTCCAATAACCTCTCTAATTAAAGTGCCCCCACCCACCCAAGAGCACGTGTAAAGATGCACTGAGTTACTAGCATTATTTGTGTTGCAGCAGCTCAGCATCAGACAACAACGGCTAGCAGCACTGACCTAAAGGATTCCCTTCTTGCTAGCAAGAGGGATTTCAGATTCAGAATACCTTTTTCTTTGAAGCTCTTTCATTTTATTATATTCACCAATTCAGTCTTTTGAATTCTATAATTATATTGGATAGGATTACTGTAGAGTTTAATTTATATAGGAAACAAAATACATTTATATTTTATTTCTATACATTTAAAGCTTTGCAGCACACATTATAGAATTTATATAGGGACAAAGCCATAGTTCCGTTTGCTTTTATACATTTCTTATTTGCACCACCCACCTACCTACGCTCTTGCACCCACACTTTTGAATGTATACAGGGGCTAAGCCATATACATGCCGTTTAACATTACTTATTTGCATCACACACAAACCCAATAGCACCACAAACAACCTTGCACTTACAGTTTTCAAGTTATAGAGGGGCTAAGCCATATGCTTGCTGTTTTGTTTCACATTTCTTATTGGCATCACCCCCCACACCCCGACTAATACCACCAACACTGTTCCCCGCCCACTTTCAAATATATACAGGGGCTAAGCTATGTTTCCTTCCATTTAACTTTTTTATTTGAACCAGACACCTATATTTTTAAATTTCTATAGGAATGCAAATACATTGATATATTTGTATTAAAGGAAGACATGAAACAGCATGAAGCATGGTGGAAAGGCAGGTGGCCACGCTGACCAGCCTTCGAGGAGGACCGTAAGAGTGGGTAGTGGGAGAGGTGTAAGCTCCACCCTGCCACCAAACTGGGATGCAGCCTCTTTCCTTCAGCTAAAAGGGATGAGGCTGCTACAAGCAGCAAGGACAGGGGGGCAGTGCCACTGCCACTGCCTGTGCCAAGGCTGCATCCCCTCCACGCAAACCAACCATAACCCCCACCCCCTACCACCATGGCGGCAACAACAAGCAGCATCACCAGCACCAGCACAGCAGCCTACTCCACCCCTATTCCCATTCCCATGCTGAGCCTTCCAGTGCCAGAGGAGGAGCTGGTGCTGGAGCTGGATCCCTCACAGGGCACTGGTGTGACCAGTCAGGCCATCGGTGGGCTCTCCTTCAAGATGAGATGAGGGATGAGTCCCACACGGCAACAGAGATAATGGGGACCATGAACCGCTTGGTGCAGGGGTTTCTCGCTCAGCAGGGCGAGCTCACACACAGGTTCATGGTCACTAACAATGGGGCCAATACTTATCATAGAATTAATGAGTCAGAAGGGACCTAGAGACATCACCGAGTCCGACCCCCTGCCATGGGCAGGAATGAGCACTGGAGGTGGGAGGGGTCAAAAGACACCAGCCAGGTGCCTATCCAGTCTCCTCTTGAAGATTTCCATGGAAGGTGAGAGCACCACCTTTCTGGGCAGCCTATTCCAGGCTCTGGTCACCCTTACAGTGAAGTAGTTCTTCCTAATATCTAACCTAAACCTATCCTCCCTCAGCTTGTGGCCATTGTTCCTGGTGACTCCAAGGGGCGCCCTGGTGAACAGACTTTCCCTGAGTCCCTGCTGCTGGCCTCTGATAAGGTTGTAGGCAGCCACAAGATCCCCCCTCAGATTCCTCTTGCAGAGACTGAAGAGATTCAGGTCCCTCAGCCTCTCTTCATAGGGCTGGCCACGGAGGCCCCCAGCCATAGGAGTGGCCTCCTCTGGACCCTCTCCAGGGTCTCCACGTCCCTCCCAAAGTGCGGTGCCCAGAACTGGACACAGTACTCCAACTGCGGCCTGACCAGCGCCGCACAGAGGGGGAGCAAGACCTCTCTGGACCTGTTAGTGATGCTCCTGTTGATGCATGACAGGGTGCGGTTGGCTCTGCCTATTGCTTCATCGCATTGGCGACTCATATTCATCCTGGAGTCAATCCTGACTCCAAGATCCCTCTCTGCCTCTGTGCTGCCGAGAGGGTCAGCTGCTAATCTATAACCATAATGCTGGTTCCCTCCCCCCAGGTGCAGCACTCTGCACTTGTCCTTGTTGAACCGCATCCTGTTCAGATCCGCCCACTTCTCCAACCTATCCAGGTCTGCCTGGATGCAGTCCCTGCCTGCCAGTGTATTCACTTTACCCCACAGCTTGGTGTCATCAGCGAACTTGAACAGGGTGCTCTCCATACCCTCGTCCAGGTCGCTAATGAAGATATTGAAGAGCACTGGCCCAAGGACCGAGCCCTGGGGGACTTCGCTGCCAACACCCTCCCAGGTCAAGATTGACCTGTCCACCACCACCCTCTGGGTGTGCCCCTGGAGCCAGTTTGCCACCCATGTGACCATGTGTTCATCAACGCCGCAGTCCCTCAGCTTGCCCACCAGAATTGGGTGAGATGCTGTGTCGAAGGCCTTCTGGAAGTCCAAGAAGATGACATCGACTTCTTCCTTCCCATCTAAGCTCTTTGTTACTTGGTCATAGAAAGAGATGAAGTTAGTCAGCCAGGATCAGCCTTGCACGAAACCATGCTGGTTACCCTTCAACATCACTTCCCCTGCAGGGATCTCACAAATGTGGCCCTTGATCATTTTTTCAAAGACCTTCCCCAGGATAGAAGTGAGGCTGACTGGCCTGTAGTTGCCAGGCTCTTCCTTCCTCCCCTTCTTGAAAATAGGGACCACATTGGCCCTTTTCCAGTCCTCAGGGACTTGGCCTGAGCACCAAGAGTCCTCGAACAGCCGTGCCAATGGCTCCGCAATGACACCAGCCAATTCCCTCAGCACCCGCGGATGAAGACGGAACTGCATTTCGTTTCAAATGTTGTTTCGACTCGAAACCTCTGCTCCGTTTCATTTCATGAAAACAGTTTCTCTGGTTTGACGCTGTTTTGATGTTTCACACTTAGGCTATAATGGGGAAGCTCAAAACATCTCATACCTTTGTCATTTACAGCCTTATTTGGATGAAACTTGCAGGAATGGTAGCCTTTTCTGAAGGCATGAAGCCTGCCAAGATTCAAGGAGATAGGAGCAGGAGTTTTGGGGAAAATGTACCTCAAAGTCTTGAAAGCAAAATTCAGGTTGCGTGTGTGTGAAACCTCAGCCGCTCTCAGGAACATACTCAGAAAGCGTACTCTTTTCCTCTAAAATGGAAGTCTCACAGCAGACTCACGTTGTCTCTGTGGTATGGATTTGCTCCTCACCTTTACCGTCTGGAGGCACGGGGCTGTCACTCCGTTCAGGCTCCTCCACGCTGTCGTAATCCTGCTGGAAATCGCCAGGGGAAGTTTCCTCTGCAAGAACAAACACCGCCCTCAGCTTCCCTTGGACTTCTCCATTTCTCCAGAGTGCTCCGAGTTCCCAGGAAACCCTGCTGCCCTGGACCTACGGCTCTTGGCTGTGGAGTGCAAGGATCCTCTCCGAGTGCTCCAGGTGAAAAGGGAAAAGTCATGGGCAATGGTAAAAGAGGACTTAGTCCAGCTTCAGTTCTTGCTTAATAATTAAGGATACCGCCCTGCCCAAGTGCATCCCATCCTGTTGGGACCACGTGTTTTATTTGCCAGGATCTGCGCAAGATCTCATGCAGACTGGAATGTAACTTGGGCTCTGTGCTCATGGCAGGGGACAAAAATTTTGGCCATTAATGTGGATTTGCTCAGTGATAGACTTCTCAATGCTGAGCACATTATTCCTTGGGCCGTTCCCTTCCCGTTACTCATACACAAGGAGTGTCTGGATCTGACTACCTATTCCCATCAAGAAGTTCTCACAGAAAACTTTGAATGCTTTGTTAAATATGAACCAGTCCCACTGCTTCACATTTGTACTGGACCATGACATAGAAGACATCCCCAGGAAACCGATTCTTCCCCTAGCTCTGGGGCACCATCTCTAGGCTCTTCTTTACCCCATTACCTTGCGCTGATCCAGGACCATGTCCATCCTCGCTGTCCCCAGTGTAATACTGCAGCTTCATCACAGAGTCTTCTGAGTAGGAGACTGGAGGGTGAGAGACAGTTTGTTATCCGCCTGGGGAGGAGGGAGCCCGCAGAGCAGAGCAGTGGCTTCGGTGGGAAAAGGAGTCAGATGCCCCATGACCCGATGCTCCTAGAGATGACCTTTCCTGACCGTACAGAGGTCTGCTCCCAGGCTGCAGCGTGGGCAGGGGGAGAGGAACACTGCCTAGAGCTGGGACAAGTGGAGCGCGTGCTGACAGGAAACTCATTTCCAGCGCTCCTGTAACAGGTTGTTCTCACCCCAGGCCCAGCACCCACAGCCTTCCAGGGCTCACAGGGCTGCAGAGATTTGGGTCAGCATGGGAAGTGCCTCAGGGCTTTGTTATGCATTAGTGTTAGGTGGCTCAGGGAGCTCTTAACCCTCAGACTGTCTACACATTAAAACATTATTTATTTTTAAATTCTTCTTTTTCCTTCTTGTTCTCCTTTTAGCAGCTTTAGTGGCTGGCTGAGTTCATTTCACTGTCCAACCCCAAGCCACCATTCCCATCCAGTGCCTCTCTACCTGCATTTTCACTCCCCGTCATTGAACACTCCCACTTCTAGGCTCACACTCCTGCCAACATGAACTGATCTCTCCAACCCACTTTTTAACTCAAAAGTTTAACTACTAACTACACTGACACTGATCAACTTTTGAGAAATTTAAAGTATAATGTGTACCCAAACCCTACAATACTTGCTGCGTGTTGGCAATGGGGCACACAGACCTGAGCGACCGAACATCTCGAGCTTCTCCCTCATCAGGTTATAATCAATCTCTTCATACACAGCATCAGTTAAGGGGGCCGAGTATCTCCCAGAGGCTGAAAACAAATGGCAGGTTTTACACAGGGTCATGGAAACAGGAAATGTTAAGACAGAAAATGTTAAGGGGTCCTCCAGCCTTTCCCTTTGGAGCTCAGCTCAGCCTACAGCACACTTCTACGGCCTTGTCCAATGTAAAGAAAAATATCCAATGTGGCACTGACCAAGCCTATTCAACAGCTTCCCTCTGGAAACCATTACATGGGCTACTCCCCTATCACAAAATCTTGTCATATACTCAGCCTAAATCTTTCCTATTTACAGCTATCATAAGACTCTGACCATTCCCCAATTTCACGTAGTGGAAAACTAAATATATTCACACATCCACCCGCACACCCAGCGGCACACATGCACCCACCTGCAAAATGCAAACATTGACACCAGGTTCTACTGAAAGTTATAAACAAGAGGTTGCAATAAGCGGGGAATTACAACCCTCATTCTGCCAAATACAAGAATTTTTTTCCCCACCTTCCCTTTTCTACCGTGTTTTTCTCTGCTCCTTTCTCTTTTTTTGCCAGCTGATTTCCTAATAGTTCTTTTCCTCATAGTATCCATCCCACTGATCTCTCTCTCCAGGAACTCTTCCACAAGTGGAGTTTCTAGCAGTTTTCCAAATAGAAACCCAACATTATATTTTTTGCCCATATGTCCCATCTCTTGAATCTCCTGTGAAACCTTCCTTTGTCTCGCCCAGTCTTGTGAGCTTCCCCAGTTCAGCTTGGTTTCCATATTTCCCAGGAGCCCTGCACATCTGTACTGCATGGTCACCGATGGTAGGATTAATTTCACAAGCATGCTGGATCTCCCTCTCACTGCCCTTCCAGCACCCTCCCCTCCTCAGCTGTACCGCCTGTTACCTTCCAGGCCTAGGTTGCATCACAGCTCTGCCAGTGGCCCTCCCCTCACCTGAAGCTCCCCCGCTGTTGCAGAGGCTTCTTTCCATGGTGAGACTAATGGACTCACCTCTGCGCAGTGCCCTGGTGCTTCGCACCTGTCCCCCCAGCACGATCAGGACCAGGCAGAGAAGGGCCCCCAGGACAATGCAGATGACCACGGGCACCATGTCTCTCCCCGCTGTCGGAGATGGGCGCTGAGGTGGTTCTGGAAGAAAAGGAACATGCAACAGGCAGAGGCCTCTGTGAGAAACAGGAGGGCATAGGGGAGAGATGCAGCCTCTAATTTAACCACCCATGGCATCAAGTTCAGTGCTGAAACTCAGGCAGTTTGTCATGGGGGCAGCTGTGCTAGGAGCCACTGGACAGGAATGGCTCCTGCTCAGCACCCACTGCAGCTCCCACCCCACGTAACAATTTTGGTGGACCCCTCACTCCAGGAGGTGGAGCTCATTCTTGCAGGGTAGAAACAGATGTTGTCTTTGTGCTCCCAGAAAAATGTTTATAGCAGTGCAGAGGTCAAGCCAACAGATGTCCATAGCCCTTGCTGCACCACAAAGACCCCCAAATTGTAGCCACAGCATCACTGAGCAGAGCTTCATGGTGGCAGAAATCTTTTTGGTTTATGGTGGGAAAGCGTGTGCAGTTTCCCAGTGTGGGGGGTGCCCAGGGCAGGCACTCCAGAGGCTTCAGTGGCTTGATCCTCTTTACCCCAGTAGTTCCTGTTTCAGGGGGCACAGCATCAGGGCCCTGAAGCTTGGTGTACACCTCCCGGGCGTCCCCACTTGGAGTCTCTGGTCACCCACAGATGCTCCGTTGAAGTGCAAGAGCTGAGACCCACAAGCAGCCGATTGGCAGGCTCAGGCACTGGAGCACACCAGAGTTGACTTTCACCACTTAAAAAGATGCACCTTGAGATCCCTGGAGTGTGTCACCATAAGCGGAGGAAGCCCATGCTCTGTGCTCAGCCACATGCCCAGGGAATCCCTGAGGCACGTCTCTAAGCAAGGAAAGCCGTGGTTACCCACTTCCAGAGATGAAACCCAGAGGCTGTCTGTGGTACGTATCTGCAAGTGGGAAACCCTGGTTTTCCCCACTGAGAAATACATGCCCCAGGGAATCTCTAAGGCACTTCTGTGTCCAAAGGGAACGTGTTGCCCCTGCCCTGTGCAGGGCAACAGGTGACATGCATTTCACACAATGAAGTAGATCAGCTGTGTTGGGACATATCCCATCACATGAAATCTGCTTTTTGTTGTGACTTCTGTTTATAGCCTCAGGATGGAGTTTACAGCTCATCACCCGGGGACCCCAGCACCAGTGAAATGTAACCCCAGTGACAGCAAGGCATCTTACCTGTTCTCTCTGGGGATGCAGTAGCCTCGGTGTTATCTGCAAGGAAAGGAAGAAGGAGAGGGGCAGTCTGGAGGAGGGGGAGATGGCAGGTTTGTTACCAGGAGAACGCCCCTGTGAGAGTCTTGGTGGGAATCTCGGAGGTGGAGACCTGGTGACCAAGAGGGGACGTGGGGCCTAGTGGGCATCACTGCCTCATTTCTGGATTTGTTGTCAGCAGACAGGGAGCAGGTGGGCAGGGTTTTCTTTTCAAAAGCCCTCTCAGGAGCACGGGGCAGGTCCTGTAGATGTAGCCTCTGTGCCGGCACACCTCACCTGCACGTCACTTCTACCTCGCGTCTCCTGCTGGGAAAACTGAGAGCAAACCAGCGAGGCCTGCTCCAGGGTGGGGCAGGTTTGATTTAAGGAGAGCAGCCATTTTGAAGCATAGGGATGCTGAATACAGGTGATGTGGAGGCTGCTGGAGTGTGTTAATTAGCATGCTGCATCAGACTCAATGAATAAAGTGTGCTTCAAGATGTGCTAATTAACACACGCCAGAGCAGGAGTAGGGCGTGCGTACAGGTGCCCAGACACTTTTAGCTTAAGTGTCCCAGAGGACAGTGGCTTCAAAGCCACAAATCTTGGGTTTTCCAGGTCTACCAAGAAGACAGAGCATCTGTCTAAAAAGAGGGAAACAAATGTACGAGTATCCCTGAGCTGACACAGAGTGGGCGCAGACCAACATCAAGAACCAAATGTTGGAAACAGCCGAACAACCACTACGCTCATAGTTAAGAGGACCCCAGGATGCTAGGTTACATCCTACTACTTACTAACGCCATTGGCACACAATAAACACCCAGCCTGTGCACAAGTGCACTCTGTCAAGGACAAGGTGAGGTCAGTGGAGACACTGGTGAGCAAGAACCGCCCCATGCCTCTCTCCCATGGGGCAGGGTTATATCATATGTTGCTTAAAGCTGTCATTGTCTTTCATGTCTCTAGTGAGGCGGGTTCGTGTGCTGCTACCCAAGCACTGGGTTGGAAGAATAAGCTGGACGGTTGGTCACCAGTCTCTGTGTGTTAGTTTGGGGGCAGTCGTGTGTCAGAACTGGGGTGCACTGGTGTTCTCGTGCCGCAGCTCCCAGCAGGGCAGGGCTGTATGGTACTGACACAGGGCCCTGTGGCTGGCAGATGAGTGACACACCAGCACAGTGGACAATGCATCTATGGAGGCTGGCGCTATGTGGGCTCATGCCTTGAAAACCTGGGCCCACAAAGCCTTTGCCATCCCAGCCATGAGATCCTGCATTGAGAAGATGGTGTCTGGTCTGTGGCCAGACAGCAGGATCCAGCCAATGAAACACCTTCCCCTGCCCACCTCCAAACCTGTGGCATGGATGAAAGAAACTGTCACTCACTGGTGCAGATCACAGCAGCATCTTCCTTATGGTGACACTCATTGTTACCCGAGGGCTCAGCACAACAGTCCCACAGAGATGACTCTGTCCCCTTGCAGTTCACCTTGTTCAGCCAGATGTGGCCGGTCCCCTTCCCGAATGCTGCCTCACTCAGAGCAGACTCAGCAGCTCCACAACCCAGTTGTGTGCACACCACAGCAGCATCCGCCATGTCCCAGGAGTCATCGCACACCGTTCCCCAGGAGCCGCGGTGCCAAATCTCCACTCTCCCCGAGCATCCGTGCTTTCCTTCCACAACACGGAGCTTCTCCTTGTCTGGGAAAAGCAGAAACTACCTTACTTGGGAGCTGGGTAAGGCCTTAGGGCAGAAGGAGGAGAGTCAGAAAAGGGCAGAGGTACCTGTGCAGCTTGTGGAGTTTGGACACTCAGCAAACTGTGTTGGAGCTGTTTTCTCTTTGCTTCCTAGGTTAAAAAAACATACATGCTGTGAATGGGCGGGTTAGCGTGTACATTATGAGGGAGAGTAGAAGTTACCCGTACTGTCAATTATTATATTACCATTATATGAATACAAATTTAAATGTGTTTAACATATGGTGGGTGTGCAACTTTCCTGCAGTTCAATGCCAGCTGTGTTGCTCCATGGCAGTGGTTTTCATTCTTTTTACAGTTAAGCTACACTTCCTTTCAGTTGAGACACCCTCTACAGTGTTGGTGAATTGAGTGGCTCCTTATATCAAAAGCTCATTTAGTTACTACAATGCAAACCTCCTTGTGGAGGGGCTACGCAATGCATCCGATGCACCAGTTGGTCAGGGACATGCCCACGCCTGCACTTACCTTCTCACACCTGCTTATCTCTTCAAATGTCACAGCACCCTCCAAGGCTCTTCTGGCAGCTCAGGGTGCCCCAGATCCCTGGTGGAGAAACCCTGATTTATGGACACCTCAGGCACTGTACTTCAGCCTGTGGCTGGTAACTGCAATCCCTTACAAAGAGATTTGAATGTAAAGATTTTTACTTCAGAACCAACCACATGGACAGCCTATAGACCAAAATGATGTCCTTTGATTTGGCCTGAAAAATAGACTTCAGATCTCACACCAACTTTGACATGTACACCCCTTATACGTGCATGTGTGTGTGTACACACAGAGGTGTTCATATAAACAGAGATGGGAAAGTCATGTGTAATAGCCACACAGATGCACAAAGGCCTGTGTGAATGAAAGAATGAGAAACTTTTCTGTCGCTTTGGGGAATATAGAACTGTCGATACTGAAAAGGAATTATTTCTATCATACAACTTCAGTGGATCAAACATAAAATGCAGGCGTGTGTACATACATGTACAAGTACACCTATGTGTGCTTTCATACATGTTTCTGGGCCAGGCATTTCATCATTACCAGTACACTTGATATGGGTCTCTTCTCCCCGATTAGCACATGACAGGGGGCTCCATGGCTTCGATGGACACTGCCAAAGGGAGTTGTGATGCTCAAGGCACCGAACACGATCCAACCATGTGTGGCCAGAACCTGCTCCATATGTAAAGTCTTCTTCAATGTCGCCTTCATCTCCACAGCCCAGCTGTTTGCATACAATTGTCGCAGTGACTGAAGTCATCTGATTGGAGCAAATGCTTCCCCATGATCCATTGTAGAAAATCTCCAATCGCCCAGCACAGTCACTGCCGTTCACCAGCCTCAGATCCATGAATTCTGGAAGGAAATGCACAAGAAGGAGGTCCAGCTGTCGGATTTGATACAAACTGGAGTGAACCCCAGAGAGCACTGACAGTCCTGGGCACTGCTGCAGATAAGTACTGCACACAGTAACTCCAAGGATCAGTGACTCTTTTAGGCACAGCTGGGCAATTAGAAATACAAGGGTCACTTATGGAAAGTCATCTTTTCTCAACATATAGAAGCAGAAATAGCAGCACTAGCTGTCTGTGATGGTGTGGACGGGCTAGCCCCTGTGGAGGAAGTGATTAAAGAGGTTTGCTGGGCTGGGTAGGCCCTACCCTGCAGCCAATCCAGGCCTGCAGGAGTGATTTAAAAGAAAGCCAGTCTCATAGACGGGATTACTCTATTCTGATGTGCCCTGGCTCCTGGTCAGATGTTCTCCGACACACAAGCTAGGCACATTCCCAGGTCAGTGCCATTTCTAACAGTATGGATGGCCAATGTTTTCTCCCACACCCTGTGGCAGAAAGCCACCTTGGTTTCTCCCCAGATTCTCTGCCCTGTGACAATGAGATTAAAATAGGCCCATCACAGAGGATTCACACCTCAGCCTGCCTCTTTAGGTAACTTGAGCTGGCTGCATTCCTGAGGGGGGCGGAAAACCTGCTCCCTCTGCCTGCGTGACTGGCATCAGCCACCTGGGTGAGGGGCATCTACCTGGTGGGCTGGAGTCTGCCCGGTAACTGGTGATGTATTTCAAATTGGTTGGCAGACAGACAACCGGAGATGGCCTCCACTGGGCCAGGTGAATGAGGTCACAGGGGCTATATAAGTTCGGAGTTAGCCCAGGAGGAGGGGGCAGCAGCCATGCGGGGGACACAGAGGAGCATGACCATCTAAAATTGGCTCTCTCCCCCAAACTCATGAGCTAGAAACCGCCTGCCTCCAAAGGGGAAACTTCACCAGCCTCTGGAAGATGCTTGTCAATAAGCTACTCAAGATCTGATTAGATATCTAGCTGGCAGTAACTCAGATGCGTGATCAAAAGGCTACCTCAGCCAGGCTGTTTGCTCTTTACGATTTCTAGGATATTGCTCAATCTTGTACCCTATTTTCACCCTACCCCTGTAACCAATAAAGTCTTCCTTTGTGACCGGTGTGGGAGACTTATTGAGGGGTGGGTCTAAAATATGCCTAAGAGACCCCTTATGTCTACAGACTAAGGGAGATTTAATTTTTGTCCCCTTGACTTCGGGAAGTGCCCCAAGTGCCTGTACTGGGTGGAGTACCTGTAAGACTTTAGGCCTGTGTTTCCCCAAGGACACAGGGCCGAGAGTGAGTCCATTCTTGGGGTGGGGGCAGCTACGTTACCCCCAGGCTAGCAAGTGTGCTCCAGGAAGGGGGTCGGCCGGACATAAGGCGCCCCTAGGGAGGCATTCGGAGCCTGGCAGGTGGTCGGGCAAGGGAGGTGGGTGGCACAATGCAGGAGCACCCCCACCTGGCCCGCCACACACCCCTATCTTGGAAGTAATGAGTAACACCATTATGATGAGGTCTGACAGGCCTGTGCACTCAGATGTATATGTGCTGCAGAGAATAGCTCCAAGGATCAGTGAGTCTTTTGAGGCAGTGCCAGGCAATTAGAAATACAAGGTTCACCTGTGGAAAGTGGCCATTTCCTAACATTTACATGTGATACTGCTCTTTCTAACACTAGAGAAGGCCAGTGATTTCTCCCAGACCTGCCCGTAAGAACAGATGAGTAACACCATTGTGCATTTTTATACAGGCTCCAGGGTGGGCCTAGGGCGCTTTAATTAAAGCCCATCTTAGGAGCCAGTCTAATTAAAATGTCCACAGCATCTCATGTGTCAGCGTCCCTGCATTTGAAAATGGTAGCAGGGGTGTTTTAACTAAAGCTACTTCAACGAGCGTTAGTTAAATTGCTCTTGCTGCCATTTTGAAGAACAGGGACACGGAGACATGAGATGTGGAGGCTGCTGGAGGCAGGCTAATTAGCACATATCAGGAGACTTAATTCACCGAGTCTGCTCCAGTGTGCTAGAATTACAGCGCATTATAGCAGCCTCCATGCATGTCTACAGACACCCATGATGACTATGTATGTAGTTAAGTGACCCTGGTATGAAAGCAGGAAGAAGAGAGTCTGAGACAGCCATGGAGAGGGTCCCTAGCATCCTTAGCTCTCTCCTCCAATATTAGTCTCCCTCTCTTACATCCTTGGTACCCAGTTTCAAAAGAGCAGTCACAGAGCAAACCTGAGCAGAGCACTCCTGCATCCTCCTTGTGTCTGCAGTCGTGCTGCCCCCAGCCCCTGGAAGGGCACTCCCAGAGCTCGGATTCATTCCCAGAGCAGGTCACCTCATCCAGCCAGATCTGTCCTGAGCCTTCCCCGTAACGAGCGGAGGCAGCTGCCTCGATGGCGTGTCCACATCCCAGCTGTTTGCACACAACACTGGAGTCTGTTTGGTCCCAGGAATCATCACAGACAGTCCCCCAGGTGCCCTGGTAGTAAATCTCCACTCTCCCAGCGCAGCGACCTGCCCCATTCACCAGTCTGATCTGCCTGCTTCCTGCAAGGAGAAATCCTAGCCTTTAATGGGTAAAGGTGAAGCAAAGTGAGAAGTTTATCTTCAAATCAGTGTTGATGTTGCATGGACTGAAACACTAATGCTTTGGGAATCACAGAGAAGACAAGAGATGTGTAGATTAAGGGAATGAAGGAGCCTCTTGAAGAGTCACTGATTTCCACCATGTAAGAAAAGGACCTACTCCTGAATGTCTTATTCAGCTCAGGACCACCAGTGGGTAAGATTTAGTGACAGCAGTGAGGGTCTCCTGAGCATGCCCTTCCTTGCAAACAGGTTTTAAATCAGAATTGTCAACATTGTC